>NC_062553.1:105048313-105351343 GCF_016906955.1 Phacochoerus africanus | reverse complement strand
AAATATTAGCAAAATCACAGCATATATATATATATATAACACACACACATATATACACACACACACAGAGTTAAGCAAAAATCTAAGATTCATCAGTGAATGCAGAAAATCTACATATTTGGGGTACCAAAAATTAACTTCTACGTCTATAGCCAGGGGTTGGGACTCTTACTTATCTGTTAAGCTACTGAGGTCACATTTCTGAACATAAAAACAAATGGCCTAAATTGACTTTTTAAAAAGCTCAAATATATTGAGAAAAAAAAAAGGGTGGGACATTTTGTCTCTTTCTTGCCAAATACTTGTTTGATTGGCTTTTTCACATTCCAAACAGATGTTTTAAAGTCATTTCAATAAACTATCTTAATGACAGAGAACTCATGACATTTAAATGGTACCAATATTTGCTATAGAAGTCTTTTTCAAAAGTTAGATTAAAATGCTGTAGATGTTAACGGATATGTTTCTGAATGTAAACTAATGAGTTTTACCCCTTCTTCTGTATACTTTGTTCTTTCCAAATATCCAATAGTAAACACAAGTTCTTATTGTAATAAACAGTAACATAAAACAAAGTCCCGTTAATAATAATAAACTATTTGGAATAATGATAGAAAACTAGAAAAGGCAAAATAATGGCTCAAACAAGATAAATGGTTATGCTTATATGAATTCCTCTCTCCCTAGGAACCTAGATGTCTTCATTTGAAGGCTCCATCATCCCAAAAGTGTAGTCCTTGGTCCAGCAAAGTAGTAGCTGAGTTTTAGGCAGCAGGATGGAATAAGACATGAAAGAGAGTAAGAGGGTGAAGGGCTTGTGCCAACTGTCTCTGAAGGGGTGTATTAGTTATCTATTCCATAAAACAAATTATCACATATTTAGCAACTTAAATAATAGATATTTATTATCTTACAGTTTCCATGGGTCAGGAATACAGATACTACTTAGCTAGTTCCTCTACTTAGGGTTTTGCAATGTTGCTATTGGCCAGGCTGCATTCTCATCTGGGGGCTCAACTAGGGAAGAATCTACTTCTAAGATGACAAGTTGTTAGCAGAATTTGTTTCCTGTGCTTGTAGGACAGATGGTCCAGCTTATTACTGGCCGTTGCCTGGAGGTTGCCCTCAGTTCCTAGAGGCCTTCCACAGTTTCTTGAGGACCTCTGAAGTTCTTTGACACATGTATTCCCCCAGTGTGCCCTCTTACTTTATTGAGCCAAGAAGGAGAATGTCTAGAGTTAGCCATCTGGCAAGATGGAGTCTATGTAACATAACCTAGCCATGGGAGTGATATCCCATCATCTTTGCACATTTTATTGGTTAGAAACAAGTCACTGGTCCCACACACACTCAAAGGGAGGAAGAAGGTACAAGGACCTGAACCCCAGAAGAAAGAGATAATAAGGGCTTCTTAGTGTTTGTCTACCACAGAAAGTTTCCCAGAAAGAATCACATGATCTTTCCTCTTGGATCCCATTAGCTAGAGCTGAGCCACATTGAGTTGAAAAATGCAGCCTTTTTTTTTTTTTTTTTTTTGGTATCCATATGTCCTGATACAAGTGCTATTACTGTGGTCAGAGGAGAGACTGAATATTGGAAGATAATTAGCAGACTGCCTTCCAGTCAGAGACCTTCCCATCAGAACTTCTAAACACAGTTCTGTCAGTGAGATGAGGAATATGACAGTGTCTGGGATAGATTAGGAGGTGGCAAAAGGATGTTCCCTGGTTACATCTACTAACTTGACCAGTAGTTGTAGTTTTATAGTAGAAGGATAGAAATTAAATTCCTTTAGAAGAAGAAAAATGTTTGAAAAGAATATCATGTTCAATTCACATGTACACTAGGAACTGATTCTCAGGTAAATCAATTTGACCTAGTCTTTTAACTATCTTTTCATTTTTATAAATGTGATCAACCTGATAACTCTGTTTTTAAAATGGTTGTGTATCATTTATCCCTTTGCAAATTTCATAGCACTTTCTCACATTTCTAATTTTTTTTTTGTCTTTTGTTGTTGTTGTTATTGTTGTTGTTGTTGTTGTTGCTATTTCTTGGGCCGCTCCCACGGCATATGGAGGTTCCCAGGCTAGGGGTATAATCGGAGCTGAAGCCACCGGCCTACGCCAGAGCCACAGCAACGCGGGATCCAAGCCGTATCTGCAACCTACACCACAGCTCACGGCAACGCCGGACCCTTAACCCACTGAGCAAGGGCAGGGACCGAACCCGCAACCTCATGGTTCCTAGTCGGATTCGTTAACCACTGCACCACGACGGGAACTCCACATTTCTAATTTTTAATCTCAACTCTCTTGATGAGTGTCCATTACTCTATTTACCAGGTTACCAGCCCAAAGTTAAGTAACTGGAAAATGGCACAACCCAAGCTGGGGCCCAGGTTATATACCTTTACATAGATTCTACTACAATATAATGTCAAGAAATAAATTTTATTGACGTACAAAAATGTGAGTTTATTATTCATTTGCACAAATGCTAAGTGTTGGTCAAGCTCCAGAAGGGTGGAAATATCTAGATAATTGATGCATTTTGTTTGGTCTTTCTCTGTGGTGTTCGACATACCCCCAAGCAAAAGGACTGATGAAGAAAAGGAAAGAACAAAAGGAAGAGAAGACAGGCCAGAGGAAGGTATAGAGGGTTGGTTACTAAAGGGTGCTGCACCATTTTAAGGGTTTATAAAAATTATCAGTTACATAGTCAAGCCAGTCCTCCAGAAAACAATTAGTGGGGTCAGGTGATTGTAAACACTGAATTTTTTTTTTTTTAAACTGGGATCTTTCCAAAACAGGTTAGGTTATTGTTGTATTACTGAAATTAAATTCCTTCACATACACGCTCTACCTTTCACACTGGACCCTGGACCCTTGGTTGGTTTGTTTCCTGCAAAAGAATGAAATTAAGCTAGGTACCATGAGAGATTGAAAGTCAGCCCCAAGGTAAGTTTCCCTGATATCTTAACCCCCTCACTTCTCCCCAGAGCAGTTCAAGTTGCCTGATACTCACTCTCATTACCCAGTATCTTTTCTCTGTGGCACTTACAATAGTACAGGATGATTGTAAATTATGTAATTAAATTAACTGTGAATTTAGCTGTGTAATAACAAGGTGAAAATCAGAAGGGCAAGGTCTGCTGCAATCTTTCTAGTTCACACTACATTTATGCAGCATATTATATACATATATGTAGATATCCCATATATATTTGATGATAGTATAAATATAACTAATTCAATAACGAAATGAGCCTGACTTTTGGGATTAAATTTCTGCCAGTCATCTTTTTTTCTTTTATCTCTATCGCCTAACATACCTCAGAGTATGCTTGGACTGTGCAATATTACTTCCTAAGCTTGGTTTTCTGCTTCTACACAATTACAATATACTTTGTTGAGCTTTTACATAGATTATATAACACAAATACACAGAGCTCTGACAAGTGACAAGTGCTTAATTGTGTTTTCTGTCTTACTGCCATTCTCATTGCTATTATTGTGTAAAGGTTTTATCATCACTGTTTGTCCAAATGGTTAATTCTTAGGTAAAGTTACATAAAACTCACAGTGATGGATATGTATATAAAATAACCAATACTGACTTCAAGAAATGCTCATACACAGCTTATTATTTATAAAGTAATATAAATAAAACTGATATGTTTCTCCTGGCTTTATTGGGCTTAAATTCTATCCTATACTGAAAAGTAATAGTTTTACATATTGGGTTAAAGTTAAGAGCTTCTCAAGAGCCAAAAAGCTGTTGCCCCCAGAATAGTCAGGCTTGAATAAAAAATACTTCTGTTACCATCCCAAATCCTTTAACCCAGTTTAATTTTTTTTTTTGCTCTAAAACAAGTTTTAGAAATCTAGAGGGTCTTCACTAACTTTATTCTCTACCCTGATCAACAAAAGAATAATGTCCTAAATAAGTAATTTACACATAAATCCATAGGCACAAACTACTAATGGAATCTATTAGAAATTAATTCTTAAATATATTTTACATAAAGAGCTTAAGGAAAACATTTTAAGGTCTAGATTCATTTGCCCAATCCATATTTATTTATCTTTTTCAGAGGGCTGAGCTGTATCCTATGGAGGGAAAATAAAATGATCATGGATTCCCAACAATTAAAGTGAGACTTTTTAGAAAAATACTTTGGGTTTAACCATTAGGTTCCAGTAATTTCATTTCATTTCATTTAAGTGGAAGTGTTTGATTTCAAGTGTGGATTTTACAAAAAAATGAATGAGGGCATTTATTACCTTTTCTCTCAGAATGCAGAAGATGCTGAGCAATACTTAAATTTAATGCTAAGTGAGCAGAATTTCCATTTTCTATTTCTTCTGTTACTACAGAGGGCCCTTGCTCATGTCTGAGGGAGAAAACCTATGTGCATAAATTTTCCCTTTCCCAATTAAATTTTTGTTTTTTATACTCACAGTTCTATAATTCAAATGTTTGGTAGATAATTCAATCCAAAAGCCTCAAGCCTAAGAATATTGGATTTGTCAATCCATAACATACAAGGCATCTCGATTTCCTCTACTATTTCTCTTTTTTTCCTAACAACTTCTCATATCACTATCTCAAAGACATACTTTCAGAGGAGCAGAATAAAATTAATTCATACAACTCCTGCTTTCTGAATATTTATTATTTTCCTCAACCTCTTGAAATCAAAGGATCAGATATAATGGAGAAACATCATACTACGGTGATAGGGAAAGTATTCTGGGGTCTTTTTTATGAAGGCTGTTTTCACACAAATTGAAAGAGAAATCATCCATTTTACTCTCACAATGAATCTCTCTTGTACTACATAGCATGAGGCCAAGCTATAAAATGATGATTTAATGTTGGAAGCTAGATCAAAGAAACACCTTAATGATGTTTGGTCTTGCCTGAATATCAAGATACAACTTTGAATACTCACAAAGTGTGTTTCATAATCTGATGATTGCTTGTATTTCCCCATTAATATGGAATAAAACAATAGTTATTTCATACTTCATGTCAAACCTATAGATATGAATATGTTTATACTGCCAAACAGACATCACCCAAGGCTGGCAATAAACTACATATATTGTGATCAGCACAGAAGAACTTAAACTAGTTGGGAAAGAGCTATTTTTTTTTCTCTCTCTCTTTTTAGGGCTGCCTCTGCAGCATATGGAGTTTCCCAGGGTAGGAGTCAAATCAGAGCTGCAGCGACTGGCCTACGCCACAGCCACAGCAATATCAGATCTGAGCCATGTCTGCGACCTATACCACAGCTCACGGCAACACCAATCCTTAACCCACTGAGAGAGGCCAGGGATCGAACCTGCCTGGATGTTAGTTAGATTCGTTTCTGCTGAGCCACTACGGGAACTCCAGGAAAAGCTATTTGAGGACAAAGCATTTGAAAATTAAACAGAAATGATAGAAGATAATGTATACAGGTATTTTGGGCTGAAGAATAAAAACAAATTTTAATGACAAGATGTAGTAAGGTGATCTCCTTTATCAGAGACAATGAAAAACATGACCTATTAGCTAAGAAAATAATACCCTTCTCTTCTTTAGAATGTTTTTTTTTTTGTCTTTTTGTCTTTTTGCTATTTCTTGGGCCGCTCCTGCGGCATATGGAGGTTCCCAGGCTAGGGGTCGAATCGGAGCTGTAGCCACCAGCCTACGCCAGAGCCACAGCAACGCGGGATCCAAGCCGCATCTGCAACCTACACCACAGCTCACGGCAACGCTGGATCGTTAACCCACTGAGCAAGGGCAGGGACCGAACCCGCAACCTCATGGTTCCTAGTCGGATTCGTTAACCACTGCGCCACGACGGGAACTCCTAGAATGTTTTAAATGGACACTCTTGTGCAAGGCCCTGTACCTGGGGCAGTGGTGAACACAAAATGAACCAGCCGGGGAGGCGGCACTCAAAGAGGTAAGAGGGCAGCACCTGTTTTCCTCTGTTCAAATCTAGCTACTTTTTACTATGCCACTATGCCAAAGGCCCTATCTATTTTAACAAACCATTTTCTTTTCACTGATAGTTTACCTAATTGACTGTATGAGAAGCCAAATCTTGACTTTAGCGTATATTTATCATGATTAACATAAAAAAGAGAGAATTAAGGAGTTCCCATTCCATTGTGGCTCAGTGGGTTAAGAACCTACTAGTATTTATGAGGATATGGGTTCGATCCCTGGCTTCACTCAGTGGGTTAAGGATCCAGTGTTGCCACAAGCTGCAGTGCAGATCTCTGATGTGGCTCAGATATGGCATCGCTGTGGCTGTGGTGTAGGCTGATAGGTATAGCTCTGATTCAACCCCTTGCCTGGGAACTTCCATATGCTGCAGGTGCAGGCCTAAAAAGAACAAAATAAATAAATAAAATAAAATTTAAAAAGAGAATTAGTTTTGAAAACCAAGTAATTTAAATAATAAAATGCTCATTCTTCTAGACCTACACAAAGACACAGCGTGTGTTCTTAGTAATGTGCTAATCCAGGGGCTCTCAGATAAGTAATGTCTATTTCACCTGGGAACTTTTGCAAATCTTTCAGCCCTACCCCACTCCTAGTGAATCAGAGACTCTGGGGGTGCGGCCCAGCAACATGTGATTTAGTAAGCTTTCCAGAGCATATTGCTGCACACTAAAGTTTGAAGACCACCCCTCCAGTCTGGTCTACTAAGCTTTAAATTGGAGTTTTATAAAATATGATGAAATTTTCTTACTACTAATTCAAACTTATACACTTTTCACAGGCATGCTTGCAAGGAGACTTAGAGGCAGGTAAAATTCACCTTTCTCTGGCTTTTGAGAAAGATACCGCTTCCCTTTCCTTTCCTCCTAATCAGTCCTTTTGCTTTTCACTTTTGATCTATTTTCACTTAGCATTTCTTGAGACAATAAAGAAAGATGGGTACATATCCTTTCCAGCTAGAATATGCTTGCTTGCTTTTTTTTTTTTTTTTAATGGCCACACCCATGGCATATGGAAGTTCCTGGGTCAAGGACAAAATCTGAGCCGCAACTGCGGCAATGCCAGATCTTTCACCCACTGTGCAGGGCCAGGGATTGAACCTGTACCTCTGCAGCAACCCAAACTGCTGCAGTAGGGATTCTTAACCCACTGTGCCATGGAAGGAACTCCTGAATGTGCTTTCTTTTAAATCTTAATCCCATTAGCTTTCAGTAACTTTGCAGTGTCATTAATTACTATAACTATAAATCCAAGATGAGTATCTTTCAAGGAAGGTAATACTTACACTTCCTAGCTATTTCAGGTCAGAAATACTAATGTATTCTCTATTAACACCTGCAATTTTAAAAATTTGTTAAAATAATATATTGCTTTAATCTAGACACTGAAAATTAGAAATTGACTCTGCAGCTTGAGATGAGCTTCTCAGTCCTTCCTAATCATCACCACCATGTAGAAGTATTTAGATAAAGGACAAAATATATCAAAAGAAACAATTTTTAAACTATATGAAGCATAAATTGTTAAACCTCCATCATTCAATGTCTTATTTGAGTGACTAAATACAAAGGGTAAATATTTCAATATGCAAAAGTCTATAGTTTTGTTCTTTTTCTCTTATTTTTAATAGTCTACACATATTTAATTTACTTTTGATTTGAATTCAGGTTTCTGAAAAACATATTTCAAATTGTCTCAGGGCTTCTCAGAGGCTGATAGAAGCCTGAACTTATTCCTTTTTGAAGTCCCCAGTATTTCCATAAACAGTAATGGTAGATATGCCAAAGGCAGATACAAAAACTGTGGTATATCCCATAAGAATAGGCTAAACTTAACATGTTTATCACATTAAAAAATACTGTATAAGCTCATTTGGAGATTATACTAAATTTGAGGTGCTTTGCTAATATAAGTCTCTGGACCAGATTACCTTTCCCACCTTTGCCTCAGCCACTGACACAAGTTCTTTGTTGCCTATAATGAGTGTTCCATAAGTTAGAATCTCTCAGGAGGAAAAAAATATTGCCTTAATATTCCTGAGATAGGGAAAGGAGACAGGAGGGAAGGGCTAGAGGGGACAATGGTTGACACTGCTGTTTTATCTTCTGCTAAGCGAGTAAAGAGGAAGAAAATAGAGGCAACATATCGATCTGCTATTATACGGGCTTAAATTTTATATGTGTACAGATAAAAATTTGAGGAATAGAGCTATAAGATTTAACAAACGCATAAGAAGAAACCTCAGAACCCAAAGGTGTCTGTACTTCCAAATAGATGGTTAGAGTGGCAGTCACTGGTGAAGGTAGCAATTTTTCCCAAGGCATCAGGAACTTTGTGCCTCTAATCAAACCTAGCTGAAGAAGACCCCCAAATACTAAAGATATGATTTTGTAGAAGTTTTCTATTTTTTTGTTTGTTTGTTTTTGTGCAGGAAAGACAGAAAGGGAAAGAAAAGTGAATGCCATTTCTGAACCTAGATATATACCTAAAGATATTCAGGAATGTATCAATCCATGAATCTTTTCTATTTCCTGAAATCTTGTAGACAAGCCTGACCTCCTATCCCTATATCAACACATAAGTAACTGAAAGGCAGGGAAGTTTCCTGCTTTTATTTTCTCATAAAAATATTGTTGTAATCTCAGGGCCATTTAGTAGATGTTCCATAATTTCTGTTTTTTTTCTTTTCTATTTTTTTCTTTTTTGATAAGTAGAATAATGAATGTAAAGGTGCTTGGATGACAGAGCAAGTTCTCTGAAAAAGAAATACTTTTTTAAAAATATAGGTGTTCTCGCTTTGGCACAGTGGTATCTATACTGCCTCTGCAGCACAAGGATACAGGTTCAGTCCCCTGCCCAGAACAGTGGGTTACGGATCTGGCATTGCAGCAGCAGCAAAGCTTGCAACTGAGACTTGGATCTGATCCCTGGCCTGGGAATTCCATATGCTGCAGGAGGCCAAAAAAGGTAGATAGGTAGGCAGATAGATAGATAGACAGACAGACAGACAGATAGAGTTTCTTTAAATTTCAAAAGGCACAAGACTCTGGAGGGAACCACAATAAAATTAATTAACTTAAAAATCTTAGTATATGTCATCTGGCAAAAGAAATCTACCATCTTTGAAACTAGAGATTCTCATACTAAGTGAAGTAAGTCAGAAAGAGAAAGCATATGATATCACTTATATGTGGAGTCCAAAATATGGCACAAATGATCTATTTACAAAACAGAAACAGATCATGGACATGGAGAGCAGACTTGTGTTTGCCAGGGGGGAGAGGGGTGAGAGGGGGACAGACAGGAAGTCTGGGATTGGTATGTGCAGACTGTTACATTTAGAATGGATGGCTGATGGGGTCCTGCTGTACAGCACAGGGAAATGTGTCTGGTCTCTTGGGTTAGAACGTGGTGGAAAATGAAAAAAAAAAAAAAAAAGTATGTGTGTGTATGGGTGGCTGGGCCACTTTGCTGTATAGCAGAAATTAAAGGAACATTGTAAATCAACTATAATTAAAAAATTTAAAAGAATGAAAGAAATCTACCACTTTGACATTTCCAGAGTCTTCCAGAAGGAGTAACTGGTTCAGTTACTTCTGTAACCTCTTTATCTAAAGAGCAAAAAGAATATACAACTTTCAGACTTTCTAAAATTTCAAACTCAAGACAGGATCTAATCGAAGGTCTTTCTATAGAGTACCCAAATGTCCCCATAAACTTAATAGATGACCAAATATTTAATTTCTGTAACATTTGGCTCTCTTTCAGTTCCAAACGGCAGAAATTTCAACCCAAGCTGCCTTAAGACCAATCTGAATTTATTGACTCATATTTGAAAATATCCAGCGTTAAGACTTTGTTTCAGCAACAGCTGGATTCGAAACTCAAATATTCCCATCTAGATTTAGCTTTTCTCCAACTTTCAGGTATGCTATCCTGAATATTAACTTCATTCCCAGATGTCACATGGCAACACGAAAAAGCTCTAAGCACACATTTCACTCTGCAAAGTGCCATAGAAGAGAGTTTACCTCCTAAGGGGGACAAAAGAAAGTCTCCAAAACAGTGCCTTCTTGTCTCTGATTGGCCAGATTTGGCTCATATACCTGTCTGTAAATCAGTCCTACCTAGCAGGAGGACAAAACACATCCAAAGGCTAGAACTGAGTCGTGGGTCACCCAGTTGAGTGAAGGCAGTGGTTAACATTACCTGAAGCAAACTGGCTAAGGGATGCTGGTTCAATACTCCAAAATGAACGAGATACTGTTGCCATAAAGAGGAGTTAAGTAGCTGGAAAGCACAATTACAAATACCCACTGCTAATTATCATTAGTGGACTCACTGCCCCTACTTATTAGAACTTTCACATATGTTATATTAATGGACCAAAGTGGGATTAGAAAAAATCATTCCATTGAGGCTCCTAACCAATCTATAGTTTTGAAAAGCATAACTTCACACCTTGTACCCAGAATGTCCCTCCAATTGCTGGCCTTCCACCTGTCTTCAGGAGCTGGAACACATGGCCTTTAGAAAGCCGGCAAAAAGGCAGCTCCCAGGTTACAACCTTGAAGCTCCCCGCCCCTCACTGCACTGCCAATACCAGTGTCACCAGCAGGAACGCGACCTGAGGGGACGACGCGGATATGCTTGCTCCACCTTCCCGGCGCGTCTCTAGGACTCCACACCCACTTCCCACACAGCGTAACCCGCGGGGTGGGGGACGCCCGGGGTCCCCACGCCGAGGCTCCCGGAGGCTGATCAGCTGGGCGGACTGCGGTGAGAGGCAGGCGGATGGAGGCGCCTCCAGTACCCGGCTCCTGCCCCCTCCCCTTCCCCCGGCTAGCAGGCGCGCGCGGGCCGGGAGCGGGGAGGTGGCGGCGCCCGCCCCGGGAGGCGGCGTGAGGGCGGCGGCGGCGGCGCGGCCAGGCGGGTCCCCGGTCGGCGGAGCGCATCCGAGCGAGCGCAGGAGTCCCCCACGCGCCCGCCGCGCTCGCCCCGCAGCCGCTCCGGCCGGGCCCCGCCCGTGCTCCCGGAACATCCGAGGTGTCCACCAGCCAAGTCCGCTGGGACCCGGGCTTGCGAGGGGAAGGGCTGCCTGCGCGTGGTCGCCGCCCAGCTCCCGGCACCGGGTCGCCCACGAGTGCCGCCCGGACTTCGGAGCCGCCGCGAGCAGCCGCGGAGGCCGAGGACCCGGGAACGAGGATCCAGCGGACGCCCGAAGCCCGAGGGAATCACCAGGCGGTCCTCGCCCAGAAACCGGACCCGGGGGACCTGAAATACGGACTCCAGAAGTGGCGAGCACGGTCAGGACAAGTTTCTCGTGGTTTGAAGAGGTCCTGAAACTCGTTTTAATCATCCTTTCCTCTCCTGTTTTAAATAAGTTTATTTAGACAATGAAAAAAAAAAGCCTCCTGCATGACTGTAGGTTTGTAAATAGAATCTGGAAAGTTTTGCATGGTTTGGTGATTTGCTTATGCGTATTTATTAACCTGTTAACTCTTCAACTAGACAGCAAATTGACATGTAAAATATTCTTTGAGGAACATTACAAGTTCGCTGCTGCATTCAGGTATTGTTATTTATCAGCTTAGTTAGCATCTGTCTGCCAAAGTGGTACCAAAGCCTATCCCTTGGCGACGGGTCTTGCATGTGACACTCTTGCCCTCTAGTGCCTCACCAGCTTGGTAGCAGTTTGATGGCTAATATTAATGAGATGTTACATAACACATGGCTACTGGGCCTGAACTGCTACTGCTGCCGCTTGTAAAGCCAAAAGCCTGAGCCGGTGGTGGTGGATACTGCTGTTTCAGTTTCTTTTCTATTGAAACTTTCTCAAGTGTTTTCAGCTCTTTCAATTTTAATTCCAGGTAAGTTCATCCATTTATTTATACTGTGCATTAATTGCTCACTTATAAATTTAGGAGTAACAACTTTGTTTTCAATTAATTTAAGAATTTCAGGATTGAACAAGTGCTTACTTTTATCCTTAGAGAAGAAACAGAACATTTAATTAAATTGAGTGAAACAGATATCTTCTCATTCTGATGTAATTTTAAAGCTTCTCTTTTATAAAATTAAAGTATTAAAGGGATGATCACTTATAATTGTTTAAGATCTCCAGCAACTTGTAATTATTCTGCAGCAGATTTGTTAAACAGGACACGTCTGTGCTTGATGGACTAGAAATTTGTGAGCAATATCAGAGGTTTAAACTAAAACCACTTGTATAGACAATAATGATCCTCAACAAATCTTCCTATTTGACACAATTCATTTATAAACATTAATTAAAATTATATAATTAATAAAATTTAATGCAACTGGCAAGAAATAGCCTAGGTATTGAATATAGAAACTTTAAAAGAAAATATATGTATTTTTCATGTAATATATCCACTTTTTTTTTTTTTGAGGAACTAAGTTACATTTTCTTAAGAGGTTTACCTAGATCATCTTCCAACTAGTTCCAATATCTGGAAACTATTTAAGCCTCAAAGTCATTTAAAGTTGATGTTTATCCATATTCTTTAGAAACATATTGGAGTAAAGCTGCATATGTAATGTGAAAGAGTTTTGAGGAAATCACTCCTAAGTAATGTAAACAGCTGTATCTTAATATTAAAATACACATCCAGTCTTGAGACACATGTGAAGCTGATCTCAGATCCACTTTTTCTTAGAAAATATCATATTATCAACTCTTGAACAGTGCTGTTCACCACAAGAGAGCAGAATGATGTGGAAGATAATCTCTCCAACATCTGATATTCAGCTGAAGGGCATTTTTTTCTCTTTCTTCAACTCTCTATTAATGTTGTATTTGAGGAGATTTCAAAATTAAATTTGAAAGAGATTCTTTTAGAAAATAGAACTGAACATATCGAGAGGCTTGCCTTAACAGAAGCTCTTTTCCTTTTCTTTCTCCAGTTAACTCAGACAGTACCTGCCATCTCTATGATGTTTTTATTGTTTTTCTTTATGGTCTTGATGATAAAACAGAAGACTTCTTTCTTTGTATAAGTAAATATTGATATTAAACTGGTCACATAAGTTAATTTTCTTTATAGTCTTTAGAATAAAGATTATCATGTTGCCAAAACACTTTAGATAAAACAAAACTTTTATCTCTTTCTGGAGAGATTTGTTATAGTTCAATCAAGTATAGTATACCTTCTCTTTTAATACATTTTCTTGAGAAAAGTATTGTTTCTGAAGAGTACCGCAAATTTTAATTTGTGGCATAACTAAAAGATTTGTTGAAAAAATAGGGGATTTGAAGTTCTTTTTTCTGAACAATATATTCTGCTGCAGAAGTTAGTATGAGGTAAAATCTGTAGAGTCAAAGGTTGACTTGTCATTTCAGAATTTTAAAACCATAAAGAAATTACAGCTTTTCTCTTAATTCAGGGCATCTTCCATGACTTCCTTGAATCCTGATCGAGTCTCAACTGTTCATTGGCAACCAGGGGCAACTTTTAAATTTAGGTAAAATTTGAGGTATAAAATACTTTGTGACCTATATGCACTGTAAAAGAATATATACATATAAGTATAACTGAGTCACCATGCTGTACAGTAGAAAAAAAATATACACATAAATAAAAGATTTAAAAAAAAAAGAGGGAAATAGAATAGGTGGTAAAAACACTATTCTCAGCTAAATAAATGCCTTGGATTTCTAATTGCTTATCAATTTAGACAATAGGGAGAATACAGTGGAAGTTGACTTAACCTGTGCTGTGGCTGTCGGAGATGAGCATCCACAGTAAAGTGCAAGAACTCTGAACACCTAGAGTAGAGGATGCTGCCAGGCCACAAAAGTAACAGCTTGTATTGTAATGGTAACTAGTCCGAATGGTGCTCAAAATTGTTTCATAACTGAAGTTTCTCTTAGAATACTCAAGAATTGGTTTTAGAAAACCAGCTGGTTGGTTTGTCTGCTTGTTTGTTTTTAATTAAAAAAAAAAAAAAAACCCTATATTCTTAGGCTATGGGATGTCACAATGAGTGATATATTCCTCATGCTGTACTAAAACCTTTTTCATCAATTTCATGCATGTTGTATAACTAGAGAAAAGGTCTGGACCTGCTGTAATTATTGAGTATAAGAAATTATTTCACAAAAACTCCTACAAATTCCTGAGGCCTATAACTCTTCACTACCTTGTCAAAAAATCAAGTTTTGAAGTTCTGTACTAAAACCTTTTAGCATCTCAGTATCCATGATGAGTATCCATTTTACATACAGTTCACTTTTAAATCTTTTTCTTTGATTGCAGTATTTGAGAACATGATGCTAGACTTGAATTCTAAGCCTGGTTTTGCCATGAGAGCTGTAGCTCGGACAAGTCCTTTGCTGGCTCTGAGCATCGGTCCCTCCCCTGGAAACTGAGGATCTCAGAGATCCTTTCCTATCCTCTGTATTGCCCAACGCTGTGGAATTTGTTCTGGAGGGTAGGACAAACGGACATGTAAAAAAAAAAAAATAGAGAATAATGAAAAACTGAACTTACTGAGGATAAATGCTTTTGCCTAGATTTTTAGAAATAGATAAGTTATTAAAACGACAGCTAAGGCTCATAGAATGGTTACTTGTACCAGGCACTGTTCTAAGTACTTTATATATATATTAATTTTTAGCTCATGTGATCTTCATAAAGATTATTTGAGGTAGATAACTGTAAATATTTCCACTTCACAGATGAGGAAATTGAGGTGCTACGAGGTGACCTGCCTGTCTTAAGATCGCATCCTTGGCATGTGATAAACCTGGTATTCAGTTTAAGTCTGGATCCAATGCACATGCTCTAACAACTAAATTACACTGTTTCTCTATAGGTTTCAAATATTTGTGCTTGATATGCCTATTGAAATAAAATAGGAAATTCATGTCCTATTCCAATCATTTTTAACACTTCTATTCTTAAGTATGAAATGATCATTTATTCAAGAAATATTTACACAGCACCTACTGTTGTCCCAGGCATAAAGCAGTTTCCAGGACCATTACATGTGGTGCCTTCCCTAATGAGGTATGTACAGTCTAGTTTAGGTGATTTCTTTCTCCTTTCTTGCTATACCAGTTGGGTTGGATATCACTTGTTCTGAAAGATGCCCAAGGAAACAAAGGATGAATCTGTCTGACTTATTCACTGATGAATCCATAGGGCAGAGACTAATAGAGCCAGGACCTCAGGCCTCCTCAGGACTCCATTAAATGTTTTGATTTCTCCTCTCATTCCTCCTCTCTCCTCGCTGCATTCTCTTCTCTCTGAGGATTGGTTGCCTCTGCTTCTCTGGATTCTATAACCTGCCCTAAAACATAGCCAAAAACTGATCTGTAATTCTACATCTTATGGTCCAAGCAAACAATGAGATCCTGAGTTAATAATCTCTTGTTCTCATGACTCTGGAGAAGGATAAAAATGACAAGAGTTAAATTATACCCTGAAAACTGCACTGACAGTAGTCAGAATGCCCTGCAGTTAGGCGTGCATTGATGCATACATTCTAGCTGAACTTCAGAGGATATAGGCAGACATTTCCCCCTTTGAGTCACACAAGCAGAACAAACAGCAAGCAGCAGTGGGATAGTTTTCTTCTCTTGTCTCACTGGATGGCATAACAGTGAGGGAGGTGAACAAAATGTATTCTTTCCTTCATAGTTTCTAAATAACAAAGGATGGAAAATTGCAATAAAGAGTCATTTTCCATTGAATATATCAAACAAAGCTAATACCCCCAAGTGCAGCTTTTCTCCCATCCATCATAAAAACAAACAAACAAAAAAAATCCCAGTTCTGAAGACAGAGCATATTCTTGGTCATACACCATGCAAATCAGCATCTCACTCGCCTACCACAGCAGGGTTCAATTAATATGACACAATTTCACACATTCTTTCTCAGAGCAAGGCATGTTCTTTGTCAATTTTTAATATTGCTAAATTACTTTTAGCAAATTCATATAATATATTCGAGGTTCCCAATGCATTTTTCAACACTATAAAATATGGTTAATTTTGTGAAAGAGGAATATTGTCAAGATCTTTTAAATATCTTTCATCTAGATAGAACCTGAAGTTCTTTAGTTATTAATACTCATTTTCCAGATGGCAATCTTTTTTTTCACATTTCTTGTGCTGCCAACATGATTCTATTTCATTTAGAAATTGATTTTTACTTTGGGATGACGGTGGGTGTTAGTGGAAGAAAAAAGATAGGTTACAGTGACAACTGGGTACTTCCCCTTGCAGATTTTGCAATGCTTTGCAAAGTGTATGTTTGTTAATAGTCAGTTCATCACTGAGAATATGGAATGGCCTGTGATTCCAAAAAATAATTGTTCCCTCTGACTTTCATTAATGGTAGATAATTAAACAATGGCTAATGTCTCCTTGTTGGAAAACAGATGCATTTGCAAAACAACTCTAACCACTCCAAATTCTGAAAAATATCAGAATGGGAAAAATAGGGGTTTGAATAAGAGGCAGTGAAGGGTATGGTCTGGATATGCCTGATGTATGGCTGTGGTCAAGGTGGCCATTTACAGTGTTTATATTATCACCCTGACAGTTTGAGGCTAGTGTGATGGATGGAGCTATCCGTTCATGAAGATAGTTTTACTTCATGACTGCCCTACTTTGTGAAGGCAGCTGTTACTTGTAAAATTTGGTAGGGGTTCTTTTCCACTCATTTACTAAGTATTCGGTGGGCTGTTCTATCTTCAGGCACTGTGTTGATATCAAGAATACAGATGTGAACAGAACAAGTGCTTACAGATAGTTCCAAACTATGAAGAAATTTTACACAGAAAATCACATGACTAATTATAACTATGGAATGTGCTGCAGAATTCAAATAGATGGTGATGTCAGAGGGTGTTACAGGGACACCTGAAAGATCTGGGGAGTTGGGGAGGCTCTTGTGAGGCAGGGACACTTCTGCTTCGGGCCACAGGATTTGGAGAATGAAGCCAAAGGAGAACAGGGGAGGAAACTTCCAAAGAAAACAGCATGTGAGAAGACCCTGAGGCAGAAAAGAGGCTGTAACCTCTTCGGGGGAACTGAAAGAGGACCCATTTACCTGGAAATTAGCAGGGAGCATGCCGTCAAAATCAGGCCTGAGAAATAAGAGTGGGAAGCATACCTCAGTGTCTTGAGGGACATGTGTTGGACTTTGGGTTTTAATCAGTAAGCGAGATAGGCAGCCATTGTTGGATTTTCAGCTGGCAAGAAACAATCAGATTTGGACCGTGATGCTGGAGAGAAAAGTATAGAGGGAGCCAGGAGTGTTTCTGGTGAGGCTAGTCATTGCCATAGTTCAAGCGAGAGGGACATTGCCTGGGAAAAAGGGAGAGGTGCACTGGGTCAAATGAGTTTTGGAAAATGGAAATGATAGCACTTCTATTTAGATAAGCAGGAGTGAGGAAAAAAGGTGTCAAGGATGAGCCCCTAGGTGGTTGTGGAAAGATGAAGTTGATTTTAGAGGATAGATCACAAATTCAGCCATGGACAGGTTGAGTTTGCTTGCAACATGGTTCCAGTGGAGCTAAGGAGTGACTGGTCTCTAATAAGAAAGGGCATGGTTACTGTGAGCAGTTGTTATTATATAAATTTGATAGTTCAATTTGAAATCCTGGCGCTCATAAAAGAGGTGTGAGTTGCAAATAAGCATTTGGAATTTGGGGAGCGTAGATGATAAAGCCAGGGAATATGTCAGCTCATCTGGGAAAAGGAGGATGGATTAGAAGAAGAAGCTCAAGGATGGACATGGTGCTGGTTATACCTCTTACTGGGCCTCTTCCTCTGCACTGAAACCCATCTGACTATTCCTGCATCAAAGATGGACTTCTGTACTTCCCACAGCTCTGCCTACACAAGAATGCTTGTAGCTATCTCTTTGTGAACCCTTGGTACTTTTTTTTTTTTTTTTTTTGCTTTTTAGGGCTGCACCTCCAGCATATGCAGGTCCCATGCTAGGGGTTGGATCAGAAGTACAGTTGCAGCCTACATCACAGCCACAGCAATGCCCAATCCTTAACCCACTGAGCGAGGCCAGGTATCAAACCCGCATCGTCATGGATACTAGCCGGGTTCATTAACCACTGAGCCATAAAAGGAACTCCACTTAGTGCATTTTTATTAGCCATTATCAGGATAGTTCTCTCATTTCAGATGTTATTTATGTCATCACCATCATAGCAGGTAGCATTTAGTATATTCATTGTCTGTGCAAGACAATTTTCTAAGAGCTTTTTATACCTGTATCTTCTAATCTTCCTCAGAACCCTATTAAGTATGTACCACAAGTATCCCCACTTTCATGAAGAAACTGCAGCATCAAAAGAAAAGAGCTTCCTGATAATCCATTTCCTCCTTGTTCCTGGCATGAAAGGGATGTGTTGCAGGTGCCATCCCAGGTGTATAGTATCTTTGAGGTAGGCTGTCAAGTTCACAATAAGTTCAGCTACTGCACACTGTGGCTTCTTGAGCAGGTTACTTAGCCTTTGAAGAGCCCAAGACCATGTTGGCATGTAGTAAGTGTTTGTTAATATTACAGTGTTGCGGTGGTTGTTACTCTGCCTTTCCACAGGATGTTGTTTCCTTCAGTGCGCCTTCTAGGAAAGCTTGATGAGGTGGTGATGTCCACAACTAGCCCAGCCTTGCAACTTTCCCGGGACTGCTGTGACTCTTCCACAATGCCTGCCTGTTCTAAATGTAATATATTGTCACCTACCATATTCCTCACCATAGGTCTAATAGGTAGCCAAATTCAACCACAGCTGTCAGCTCTGTACTTTCTAAGACAGACAGATGTGTCCATGGAAGCCTTTTAACATGCAGGCTAGGGTGCCTGTTCTGTAGTGATCAGAAAGCCCTTCTGATCATGCAGAAGTCTGAAATTTTCCATGTATTTTTGTGAGAGCCCTTCAAGAACACAGTCATCACTACACTGGAGTGTTTGCCTGTTGAACTTATTGACCTTTAAAAATGTTTTCCTCCTGTGTCTTGTTTGAAAGGTTACTGGGAATAATAAGAATCCTATGCCTTTGGAAAGTTCAGTCTAACAAAACAGAGACATTAAATAATGTTGCTAATAAAATTTAATAGGAGTTGCGATAAAAGCGTCAAAGTGTAGAATGTATAATCTGGGGACCTGGCCTAAAGGGGGAAGTGGAGTTGCTCAGAAGGACTTCCCTAAGGAATCAAGTTGTGTCGCATATTTAGATTTGCCTGTGATCCATCAATGTCCAATACTTCCTTGACTTTCTTATTTGTCAACATCAAGCTCTTTTGTAGAACACTGTGATTTTGCTCTCTCTGCACACATCCTTTAGTCACCTGCCTGAACCCTAACTGTCCATCACTGGTTCAAGCCAATTCCACTCTGCACTATGGTGTTTTTATTACTGGCACTTTTATTCTTCTAGTCCCCAAGCCTGCCTATCCCCAACCAGTAATCATGTCCTTTTCTCTTTTCCTCCCATGTCCCTGTTTCCACTCTCCCTGATAACCACCTTTGCCCAGACTCAGACCACCCTCCACCTGGATTAGGCAACAGAATCTTAGTCGGGACTGCCCCAGCACCACCTACTTCTTCACTCTGTGCAATGCAGTGTGTGCTCTCTCTTTTCATATTACTGCTGTTTGTCCATTCTGGCTGTCACTGCTACACTAGTCATCCATAAACACTATTTTTGTTGTCTCTCTTCTGTTCAGATATATCCAATGCTAATTCCAAGTCGACACTCCATTCTTGTGTTCATTATCACTTCCAAGGACATTCGTCTACCCACAGAAGTCTTTCAATGAAATAGTTCCACTTTAAATCCAACCCATAGGACCTTGTGATTAGTTTAGTCTGACTCTAAAATAAACACACTGTAAGTATTGCATTTCTTAAACCTTGCCAGGTTCCTATGCCTGACATGTTCACCTCAGCCTCATATCCAAATCCTGCCCATCCTGTCGTGTCCCCCTCAAGCACCATGTCTCTTAGAAAGTGCCACTAATTGTCATAAGTTTTATTAATCCCTCTTACTCTTTCTTTTGAAACTTGTAACAGATATAGTCTGTATATCACAATCACTACTTATTATGTGTGATATAATGTTGGCTGTTGTTTCACCAAACTTATTTTCCCTAGTAGAAACCATGATTCAGCAGACAAGAATCAGTCCTAAAATTATTTCTGTGGGATCCCCAGCACTTAGTATAGCACTAAGCCCAAAGCAGGTGTTCAATAAATACCTGAAGACTGCTTGCAGAATGATTAATTGAAAGGTATCTTTGGGTTGGTAAAGATTTAAAATTGATCATAGTTGCTTTTTATCCAGTGTTAGGATGGTATGAATATATTTTCTTAGTTTTTAGATAAAACAGAGACATTAAATCCAGCAAATTTATAGATAATTGTAATCACAGTAATAGTGATGTGTAGCCTTAAAAATAATTTATGGCATTAGAAAAAAGTAGAAGTGTCAAATTAACCTATAAGGTTAATATGCCATTGTATTTCCCCTCAACTAATTCCACGAATAGTTGGGTGCTATCTTACTCTGTGCCTGACACTAGGGACTCAATGATAGACAAAAAAGAAGCATTATCTTCACCCTCCTAGAGTCTACAATTAAATAGGGGACACTGTTTTTAAACAAAATTTTAATTACAATAGTGTCACGAAGTAGAGAGGGGCACTTTCCACAGTGGCTGTGTGGGACTGCTGGGTCTTGCCATGCTTAGAAGGTGAGCTCCATACTAAGAAGTTTGCACAAGGGAATTGTGTGGAAGAGCTTAATTTCCCTCATGTAACTGTCTTCCTAGTGATGCCTCACCGCTGACTCAGGTGAAGCTGCCACAGAGCTATCCAGTGCAGAATGAGGGGTACCAGCAACAGTTCAGTCCATCCTGAGATCTTTGGAGCTAATAGAGACAGCCAAAGAATGGGAAGTTGGTGGTGGTGGATGAGGTTGTAGTTGGAAGAGGAAATTTTGAGAGTCCACAGCAAAGACTAAATTTGGCCACAGCAAAGTGAGATGTGCAGACAAAAAGGGTTTGCAGAAAAGTAAGAGAATTTTAACGTACCCATTTAAATATGTTAGACCAAATCTTAGGCTCAAGGACATACACTGGAATTCCCTTTGGCTTTAGGAGGAAACTTGAAGCATTGAGTAGAAAAGACACCTCTGTCAGTATTTTATACCTGCTCATGGAGAAGTTAGCTTTGGTAGTTTCCTCTAACCATCCTAAAAAGTAAGAGCAAATACTCTTAACCCCTCTGCCTCATCATGGGTAAGAATTGTATGAGTTACATGCCTTTCACTTCTGACAATAGGAACAAACTATGAGACACTGCTATCTGAAATGTAAAATGTGGTAATGCATTTTGTATCTAGTTAAAGAAACTTCACAGCTAAAATTGAAACAGAGGCCTAGAGAGATGTGAGATTTTATATCCTGCTATTATACCTCAGACTATTATATTATTCATAAACCTATACCTAACTTTAAAAGTGCAATTACTTTTCAAAATGAAATAACTACAGTTAGAATGAAAACTTTCAGCTGTCCTGGTAATTTTGATTTGTTTAAATCACATCTAAACTTATGTGAGAAAGTTTAAAAGAGTAGGACCTCTGGAGTTCCCCTTATGGCACTGCGGGTTAATGATCTGGCTCATCTCTGAGGCCTTGCTGGTTTGATCCCCAGACCCAGGGCTGTCGGTTACGGATCTGGCAGCTCAGATTCTATCCCAGGCCCAGGAACTTCCGTATGACAGGACGTATGAAATTCTTCACCTCCTTCCTTTGCGGTGGCCCTCCGACTTGTCCCTGCCCACATTCTGTCTGCTCTGGAATCATTAACAGTTCGTGATTAAACTGTGCGAAATGAACATACTAGCTTGCCAGAGTTGACTCTAACACTGCCCTGTGTTACCCCCACAGTCTTGATTAACTCACCCCTCCCCCCAAAACCTCACCCTTATCATGTCATTTCCCAAATCAGAAAAGTTGGATGGCTCCCTGCATGTTTTCTCAATGATGAACTTGTATGCGTTCTAATCTCTCCAAGCCACCCGTACTTTGTAGTTTACTTTTTAGTATTCCTTACTCTTTCCTTCAATAATTCATCTGAGGGTCCCTTGCCCTGTATTGTACTCACACCTGCCTCTGTCAAGTTCCCTCTCTCTCAGATGCCTATTCATATCACCCTCATCCTTCAAGGCTCTGCCCACATCCAAACCCCCACCCCAGCATTGCAGACTCCCCCACTTGCCACAGCGTCTTTCTTTTCTCATCCTGTGACAGTCATTTATCTCTAATCAACAATCATATGTTGTCGTTTGCCATTCTAGTCACTGTCTCTATCTTATCATTTTGGACCCTTTAAAGAAATTCACTCTGCTGAACATTAACTTTCTAAACAGAGCCCCATCAATATTTGAATGAATGATATGTATTCTCTAAATATTTGAGTAAATAAACTGCAATATATAATGTACAAGATAAATAGGATATTTATCATGTAAATATCCTGCAGTTATATTTCATAGTATTATATTATTCATAAAAATAATTATATTATTCAAAATAGTGTTCATTGCTTATTTCATAGAGACTATCACAGAATATTAGAGCTCAAATGTTCTTAGTGACCATTTATTTTAACCTTAACATTTTACTTAGAAGGTACCAGGGCAATAAGGGGAAGAAGTGTAATAAACCCTAATCTTAGGGAAAACATCAACTGCAGTGTTTTCCCCCAGTGCTCATTATCTGACAGCTAGCTTTCAGCCTGCTTTATGGACAACAATAAGTCCATTCCTAATATTTTTTTTTATATTCCATGATATTTCCTTGGAAAGTTCCAGGACCGTAAGACTTCTGCTCTAAAAAGCAACTGTTTCTTTTTTGTCATTTTTCAAAAGTTTCTAAATTTTTAAAGGTTAATAAGACTTGAAAAGGATTTGAAATTATTGCCTAACAGGTTTTTCATGAAGTTTCAGTTGTTTTCATTATATTTTTGAAAAAGTACTTTTATAGTACTTTTTGATATAATTGCCAAGCTTTTCCTAAAAGCAGAAACTAATATCTTAATTGTAACATTTATTGCAATACATCCACACTTTTATGAGTATTAAGTATATGTAGTTAAGTACACATAGCTTGAGCCTCTGTTACATGATCCAGGAGCTTTATGGCTCAGGTGACCTCTCTGTGGTCTTAGGCTGATATGATCTACAGAGTTTGGTGCAAATCCCTGTGAGTAAAAGGAAATTCCTTCTTAGCCCAATGTCATTTCTATACTAGGGATAGAAACTTTCTGTTCAAAGAGTCCTGTTCCTCTTTCTACCCCTCCCATGTCTTCATCCAAATATGGGAGAATGAAAGAGAGGTTTTCTTACTTACAATACACAGGTTTATCTGCCTAACAGGTTGCCACTCATGCCAGTCAACAAGATAAAAACTTGCTCATTTTTTGGAGTTCCCGTCATGGCCCAGTGGTTAATGAATCCAACTAGGAACCATGAGGTTGCGGGTTCTATCCCTGCCCTTGCTCAGTGGGTTAAGGATCCGGCATTGCCATGAGCTGTGGTGTAGGTTGCAGATGCGGCTCGGATCCCGCGTTGCTGTGGCTTTGGCGTAGGCTGGCAGCTACAGCTCCGATTGGACCCCTAGCCTAAAAAAACTTGCTCATTTTTAATCCAACCAGGAACCATGATGTTGCAGGTTTGATCCCTGGCCTCGCTCAGTGGGTTAAGGATCCGGCGTTGCCATGAGCTGTGGTGTAGTTCACAGACTCGGCTCAGATCTGGTGTTGCTGTGGCTGTCGCATAAGCCAGCAGCTGTAGCTCTGATTAGATGGACACACACACACACACACACACACGCACACACGCACACATCCACAAACCACCTTTCTCAGGTAGATTTCAAGTTTCAAGGCCCGGTTGCTCTAGGTTGAGTCCTTAATCATGTACCTATGGAGATGAAAACTAACATTACCTTGCTCGTTTTATTTGAATGACTAATATCCTATTCTATTCCATTCTACTTTTCAGGCTATATTTTCTGTGAGTCCTGATCAAGCGATACAAATGTGCTGCAATGGTTACATAAATTATTGACTAAGACTGGAAAAGTATCTGAAACACCGTCTTTTCTTTTATTATTTTTTTATGGTGCTTCTATTAGAACAGTCTGAGCAAACTATATACAACATGAGTTTTATCATGAAGCTGCACAGACACTTTCAAAGGACAGTGATTCTGCTTGCCACATTTTGCATGGTGAGCATTATTATTTCTGCTTACTACCTGTACAGTGGCTACAAACAGGAAAATGAACTCTCTGAGATGGCTTCTGAAGTAGACTGTGGTGCCTTCCAGCACCTACCATACAGGTTGATGGAAGTGAAGACAACGAAGCTTTCTGATGCCTCGAGGACAGATCCCACAGTCCTGGTGTTTGTGGAGAGCCAGTACTCATCGCTTGGTCAAGACATCATCATGATCCTAGAATCCAGTAGATTCCAGTATCACATTGAAATTGCTCCTGGGAAGGGGGATCTCCCAGCACTTATAGAAAAAACTCGAGGCAAATATATTCTCATTATTTATGAGAATATTTTAAAGTATATAAACATGGACTCTTGGAATCGAAGCCTTTTAGATAAATACTGTGTTGAATACAGTGTGGGTGTCATTGGATTCCACAAAACTAGTGAGAAGAGTCTACAGAGTTTTCAGTTGAAAGGTTTCCCTTTTTCTCTGTATGGAAACCTTGCAGTAAAAGATTGCTGTATTAATCCTCATTCTCCATTGCTTCATGTGACCAAATCTTCTAAGCTTGAAAAAGGTTCTTTACCTGGAACTGACTGGACCGTTTTCCAGATTAATCACTCAGCCTACCAACCAGTGATATTTGCCAAAGTTAAAACTCCAGAAAACCTTTCTCCTCCTATCCCTAAAGGTGCTTTTCATGCCACTGTCATACATGACCTGGGGCTCCATGATGGAGTTCAAAGAGTTCTTTTTGGCAACAACTTGAACTTTTGGCTGCACAAGCTCATCTTCATAGATGCCATTTCCTTCTTGTCAGGGAAGAGACTAACATTGTCCTTGGACAGGTACATTCTTGTGGATATTGATGATATTTTTGTGGGAAAGGAAGGAACAAGAATGAACACCAATGATGTTAAGGTAAGATTCTTTATCTCAAAGTGTCAAAGCTTACTTTATCTCTCAGTAGTTTTGTCTAAGGATAAGGGATTTCCTGGGGCACGGGACTATTTCTTTTATTAGGGAAGTTCTTATGCAAACTGAGATAAGTTCTCTGCCCTCAACTATTTTTGAGATATGGGGCTATCTCTCAGCCCTAGGACAATTAAACTGATAATATATTTTTCTCTGAATCAAGAAATGAAGATGGTACTAAAAGATTATGGAAGAATCCTGAAATGCATTTCTATGTGTATTTAAAACTACAGAATGGAAACCATTTTGTCTAATTATTTTCCAGGAAACTGTCCACCTTAGTAAACTCTTACTAATTTAAGACTTTAGTCCATTTAAATATGAAATCAAGGTGAATTTGTTTTAATGACAGTAAATACTCCCACGAATTTTCAAGAATTAAAGATCTCACACGTAGCAAGTTCAGATATTTTTGGAAGTCAAATGTACAACTCATTTACTCTTACTTTTTTAAAACTCTGAAAATTAGCACTACTAAATATGGAGAGCTATGAATACACAAGCATACTTACTCACATATAAATATAAGGATTTACATTAACTTTCAGAATTCATTGAACACTTCCGGTACACATATGAAGCCTATCATGCCACATGTATATTGAATTAGATTTCTTATTGTGTGAAACTTCTGCCCTTAGGAAACAATTATTGAAGATAGTTGGTTATTATTGTGAATGGATTATATTACATAAACAACTGGCTCTTTAATATTAATGGAATTTAAAATTAAAATGACCTACATTTGTCTTAGTTTTCCATTCAAAATGCCATTGGATTCTATCTCTTTTACACTGTGTATTGATTTCTCATAAAAGTGAAAGGAGAGATTTTGGTACATAATTTTTTATTCTATACAGCTTTGACCTTTTGGTAAAATATAAAGAATTATATCAGACGGAAAGTCTTGAAACTATATTCCTGTCTCCAGACACTAAGCATCTGGCAAATAATACTGATGTTCATCACACTATTTAAATGAGCTAAAAGTACCAGAAGGACCATTAAATGTTACCATAAGAGAGTGTGAAGACTGAAAAAGAAAAAAACAACTTTTATATTCTAGAAGACTCTTCCTTATAAGTCAATACAAATTAATTAATAAAGTTGTGCTTAAGGTTTTCATTAGTCTTTTGAAACAGTCTTTGAAAATGTAGCTAAATTAAAAACCAGCTGGTAGTTTAAACACTTATTATGTCCTTGAAACTTACAATGTATAATTCTTTTTTGAATTTTTCCATTGCAAGATATTGTGATAAAAATGTTTTAAGATTTTATTTCTGAAATATAAGTATTTAAAACTGCCAAAATATGTTGTTATACCAATGGAAAATATGCCAGATAAATCTGAGTTTTTTATGCAAATGGTACTATATCGTCTAAAACTATATGAAATACAAAATGCCTTTAGGGTTCTCAAGGTTAAGCAATTTTTAAGTGGTATAAAAAATTAAAACCTTTCTGAATAAATTCAGTAAGAATTTAACATGTGCAAAATATTTTATGAATTGCTCACATTTAGACGGGAATTTATTTTCTAACCGCTCCTAAAGGCTTAAAGGAAAGTATGTTTTGAATTATTGGGGTTTTTGAACTACTTAAAATTGTATTTGTGATTATGTCGCAAAACAAAAGTCTAAACATAGTTACCCAATCATTCATTCATTCTTTTACTGATTTATTCTGTTGCTACTAAGCATATACTATATGTGAAGTATTTTTGGTGATATGTGAGTAGGATCATAAACCATGGTCCTATCGCTTTAGAAGAGAAGGTGAGGGGTGTATAGTTAGAAATTGGAAAGCACATAGGTGAACTCCGTTCTGATTATCCACCGGCTTAGTACTTGATGCAGCCATATCACACGTCAGGCACGGAGGCATGCACTAGGGATACAAAGATACGTAAAGCATGTCTCCCCCTTGTTGAGTGTACATCTTCCTACAAGTGGGGTGGGAGGTGATAAACAGGTAGATAGCTTGAAGTGTGGTGAGTACAAGAGTAAAGGTACCTGTTTTGTGTAATTCATGCTTTGTGAAACACCATATTGTAAGCTGTGTACCAGAACTATTAAGTCCTATTAAACAGAACAGATTTAGAAGGCAAAACTATACTGATAGGATGATTTGGGAGTCTGTAGCGATGATATTTAGACAAAAGAAGGAGATTTCTTCACTAGGAAATGAGAATAAGAATAGAAAAGACCAATATAAGAACTATATGGAAGGTAAAACTGAACAACTTAGTAATGGGATCAACGGAGATGAAAGAGAATATAATCAAGGATGACATTAACATTTGGGCACAGGTAAATAATAGTTGATTATTCCAACACCAAAGAGGAGAGATCATGCAGATCATAGTGAAGGTCATAGAGGTCATATTCAGATTTTCAGTTTTATTCAAGTGCATCTGGGACATATAGGAACAATGTTTAACAGGTAGCTGGTTCACAAAAGTCTGGGTGATTTTTGAGGTTATTCTCTATAAGGGATGGTTCAAAGCATGTATGTGAGATAAGCCAAGGGAAGGGTTTATAATAAGGGTGATAAGAGAAGAAGATCAAGTGCACAATCTTGAAGAGAATAGTCTTTCAGAAAACAAGTAGAGAGAGAGAATCCTGTGAATAAGAGTTAAAAAGAATAGTCAGAGACTGGAAAGCTATGATGCTATACAAGCCTTGGGAATAAAAGCTTCAGTGAGGGTAGGAGCAATATAAAATCTAATAGCAGGGTCCACTGAAGTAAGAGTGGAAAGTCTCCTTTGGCAGAAGAAAAAGTTCACTGGGGGCTGTTACAAAATCCAGAGTGATCCAGGCAGAGGCACAGTTGAAGTAAGTTCAGGGGTAAATCAGAGGGTTAAGATATGAAAAAGGAGAGTGTGGAGTACTCCGTGGAGAAATTTCAATATAAAAGAGAGAATAGAAATTAACTGGAGCGTGGACTGGAGTCAGAATGTCCAACCATCCTGGTTTGTTTAGACCGAGGGCATTCAATGCTAAAACTCAGAGTCCCAGGCAAACTGGAATGATAGTTCTCCCTAAATAACTACGGTAAGGGAAGGATTTTTTTCCTACAAAGAAAGATCCAATAGCAGGCAATCTAAGAAAAGGTCATGGATGCAGAAATTAACAATATATAATCAATTGAAACATTTTCATCAAATTTATTTATTTAATTATTACCACTAATAAAAAGTATTATATTTGCCTTATTTGGTGTATTAGGAAAACTGAAAAGAACGGGGGAAAAAAATCGAAGGTAACAGAATGTTTCTTGCAAAATTAGAAAGATGGTGCATAACATAAATTTTAACTACTATGCTAATTACTGCAAAAGTGCTTCTTTTTTTCCTTATGTAGAACAACAACAACGAAAAACCTGTTTCCTTATTTAATAGGAAGATTAGAATTAGCAATGCAATATCAGTTTTTACCTGCCTAGCTACTGAATAATATGAGCATGTTTCAAAGAGCCTCAAAGCTGCAGAAGAAGCTATGATGTGGCACAAAATATGACTTCAAAGAAAGTAAATTACAGACCTAAGATGTTGTCTTCATTAGTTGCAGAACTTACAAGCCATGAGCCATATAGTCCTTAAAGAACCGAAAAATATAGTTTAGACAATTAAAATGTTCTTCAAAAGGGCATTACTGCTTTCAGTTAAATTGAAGTCAGGAAAGCGTGTGTGTGTGTGTGTGTGTGTGTGTGTGTGTGTGTGTGTGTGTGTGTGTTATTGAACTATATGGACAAGTTCACCATGGACTAGTTTTGTGATGCTAGAAAATTCAAGTTCCTGGTGTTCCAAGACCTGTCCTCAAACTTCCTGAGACTAATGGTTTTTTGGAGAAAGGGCTTTTGGAAAGTGAAAGTGGTGTATAAATAGATGCTTCTCCCATTAAAGCATTTTAAAGTTATACATGAAAGCACAGCACGACTGAATGAATACTAACAATTCAAATTCTCTCTCAGAAGAATGACTTCACTCTTGGCCTAAGATTCATTACATCTTTAGACTTAGACCATTTCCTGTAACACTTCACCCCTAAAATAGATGGGAAGTGGGACAGGGAGGAGGCTCTGATAAAAGTGGTCTTTTAGGGTTTTAGTGAACACTCTGCAACTACACTCCTAACAAATAAAAGAGCTGTGTGTCACTCTCCTGACTGTTTCTCCCTCCTTCTCTTTCTGTAATAGGCACACACTCCCTTTCTAACTTTGACAAACTTCCTAACATCTATGAATGAGAAAGTGAAGAACCAACCAGGCCATGCTGAGGAGAAGCCTGCAGTGTGACTGGAGGCACTCAGCAGCCCTTCCCTGTCTTCACCCCTAACCCTCCCCACTGTTTCCTTACACTCCATCTTTTCACTGAGGTACCCCAGCATCAAAGTGTGCTTGGCTGCACAGGTATTTGTTGAATGAATGAATCTCATTCTTCCTGAGCATATCCTGAGCATGTTCTTTAGTGAGAGTCTGTTCATGGTAAATTCTCAGATTTCATGGAAGGTAGATGTCTTTATTTACCCTCATCTTGGAAAGATAATTTTGTTGAGTTCACAATGCTTAGTTAATAGTTCTCTCATGTCTAGCCGTTGCTGCCCATACTAGGAAAAATACAGCTTCCTAGAAGTCACCTGAATGTTTGTGGTAGTAAATGATGTCAGAACCCTACAAGTCCCTAACTTTTTCATAATTATCAAAAAGTTAGGCATTTTGGAACTGTCTTTATGAATGTACATAAAATGTTTCTCTCTCTCTTTTTTTTTAAGTTTGGTGGAATACTTCTAAATTTGATGTAATGTGATTTATAATATAAAAGAATCATCCTCAATAATATTATCAAAAGCAAATAGCCAGCCTGTGCTAGCAACTATAGAGACAATGATATTAAGGGACTATTTTCAGGGAATAGTTTTCAGCAATAATTTCACATGAGGAAGTAAGAAAAGAATTTAGCGAAGGGAAAAACCATCACATTCATAGTCTACTTATGCTTAATAAACTTCATTAAATTTGTTACATTCTGAGATGAAATGTGTCTTTATTACTCTTCATATCAAGGAGTCATTTGTTAAGCAATGACACTCTAAAAGGATGAGTTCTAAATCATTTAAAGGAGACAAAATGCTGTTGCTGAACACCACATGAATATATAAAGAGAATATTTGGGGACTCATTACATTTTTAAAGGTCTGATGAGGTGAATCCTTCCCAAGCAGGATAAAGAGCAGGGCCATCATAGATGGTACTAAAGCTCAACCAGGCAATGCCAAGTTTAACGCAGTAGATGGGCAAGAGATTCCGAGAGGAAAGTACTAAGTACAGATTTAAGTTCTAAAGATACTCAGTTCAGAAAATTATTAACATCTGCTCTGTCACAGCAGTATGATAAGGATTTCGAGGGGTACATTGATGACTAATGAAACACAATTTTTTATAAAGGAAGTGAAGAACAAAGGAGAAAATTTTGCTGTTTGCCAATTACTGGCTTATGTCCTTCTGTGGATTGATTTTTTAAAATACTCCATAATTCTTTTCTTTTTTTTCTTCTTTTTTTTTTTTTTTTTTTTTTTTTTTTTTTTTTTTTTTTTTACTTTTTAGGGCCCCACCCGCAGCATATGGAGGTTCCCAGGCTAGGAGTCTAATCAGAGCTACAGCTGCCAGCCTACGCCAGAGCCAGATCCAAGCCGCCTCTGTGACCTATACCACAGCTCACAGCGACACCAGATCTTTAACCAATTGATGGAGGCCAGCGGTCTCACTGGGCTAAATTCCAGGAATTAGCAAGGCTGTGTTTCTTTTTGGCGGCTCTAGGGGAGAAGCTATTGCTTCATTTTTTGCATCTTCTAAAGTCTTCCCACATTCCTTGGCTCGTGTTCCCTTCCTTCATCTTCAGAGCTAGCAGTGGTACATCTCTTTTTAACCTTTCCTTCATAGCCACATCTCCCTCTAATAAACTAGGAAGGTTTTCCACTTTTGAAGGGTCCATGTGATTAGCTCACCAACCCACATAATCCCTGTGTCAAGGTCCTTAATTTAGTCACAGCTGCAAAATCCTTGCCATACCACATCACATATTCCCAGGTTTCAGGGATTAGGACATGTTTATATTGAGGAGGGCAGAGGAAGAAGGAAGCATTATTCTGCCACAGTCTATGTTTTTCATGTTATCATGTCAGCAATTCTTATAGCTGCTCAATCACCCCAAAGACTTGACTACTTTCTCATTGGGAAGTGCAACCTTGATGACATAACCTACGATCAAATAATTAATTTAGCTCTCTTGAGTCAATAGTAATTAATTAGAGAAAATTAAATTATTGTGCTCATAAACGCTTCCTATTCCTTATACTCTACAGGTTAACACTGGCAAGCAAGTAACCCTTTTCTCACCTGGGCAGATTAAGAAACTGAGCTCTCCAAAGATGGCTCGGTAGGAGCAGATATGTGACCATCACCAATTCACTACTTCAGTGATTTCTAAGGCCGTTTTTCTAAAAGTGCATCCCTTATGAGGCCAATTAAAAACCAATGTTAAAAGCCAGTTTACTAGGACTACCACACAGTTGCTTAAGCACTGGTCACCAGTTTCTGTAGACCTGTTTTTCTCTTTCCATCTTATCGTTTTTGACTTCTCTTGTGTTGCTGAACCCCCTCAGCTTCAGTACCCTTATTTTATTGCTTTCCCGCTTTAGAATCCCTCCTCTAATTACCCCAATCCAAAAACAACAGTGGAGTTCTGATCCATCTGCTTATTCTTTCACTCCTCCACTCCCTTGCTTTGATTCCCCGGTGTTTAGATTTGTATAGCAATGCTTCTTTTCTCCCCCTTTAGATTTACATATTTATTTTTACGTAACTTACTATCCTCTATTTTTTCCTTGAACTATATATACTGAGGAGAATCAGCTTTCCAAAAAAAGAAAAAAAAAACTGCCTGTAGAAATTAAGCCAGCTGGCTGGGGCATTGAACAATGATCTAAAAAAGAAAAAAAAAATCTTCACTATTCTATTCTTTATCTTGTATAAAATCTATATACAGCAGAACACCATATAAAATAACCATTCCTTCTTTAGGAATCCTGAGAAACAAGGTATTTGAGTTCACATAGAAAGACAACTTACCTGATACCCTTGAGTAATTGAATTGAGTGGTTTTGACCATAAACCATTCAAAGGTTAGAGATGCTGTTATCAGTTAATACTTGTGTCCTGTCAGACCTAGATTTCTGATATACTACTGAAAAATACCTTTAAGAAAGTTTATATGTAATGTTGTAATAAAAACTATCTGACAATATTTTTGAGAGAAAGAGGGAATTATTAGGAACTCATTTGAACTCTAGTGTATTTGCTTTGCTAAAAAAATAGTTTAAGTTGATATTCAAAATAGCTTTGCATAATGTCCTAATCTGCTTTAGAAATGTAATAAGCATTTAAAGGGAGTAAAGAGAGAAAAGACTTCTCCAAACTTTGTTATTTCCTATCTGATGGAGGAGAATTACCATTGGTCTGAGGGGCAAATGAATAATGGAAAAAGAAAGCTGTATTTTTCCATTCTTGTTAGAACTTCATTGCTAGAACTAGATCTCCAAAATTACTGCCACATGCAACTTCACAAGAAGTAATGAGTACTCAATCGCCATTCTCAAGGAAGACCCAGTGGCTCCTTGCACTCAAAAAGTTTCATTTCCCTAAATGGGATTGATCTCTAATGGATACAGTAACAATGGCTGTTCATCAACCCTTCCAGATAATTCAGAGCCTTAACAGAGGCCAGTGTTCAATGCTCCATACTTGGAAATTTATACACTGTCAATGTAGCATCTTCAAGAGCAGGGGTAGCCTAGGAAGGTGATTCACTGCACATCTTCCTTGTTTAAGCCATCATGTTTTCACATTAGTTTTCTGTTATAACTGAATGCCTCCAAGGAGCAAAATCATTACCAAACTTAAGCTTGCTCTTTAAGCCAGTCTTGTATGACAAAGTCAATACTTTATAACTGTATTTTTATTGTTGATGAGCCTAAAACAGAGATACTTTTAAGAGTCGCCAATAATGAATCAGTTTATAACTTGTAAATGAACAAAAAGCAGGGTGTTAAATAGTTTTTTTTTAAGGACCAATCTAAGAATTTTCCACCAGTTTCATCCTGACAATCTTTCCCTAAGAGATATTTAGATGTATTTAATCGCTTATCAGGATTAGACTGTTTTCATGAATTTCCAAATCAGATGTGGCAAAATAGTCACTTAAAATGCTTGTTTAAGTTGCAGATTTCCCAGTCCCACACTCACAGATTTTGACTTGGTAAACCTAGGGAGAGCAGAGGAGTCTATGTTTAATATGCTCACCTAGATGATTCTAATGTTGATGGCAGACATGCAAGTTTGAGGAAATTATGTTTAAATAAACTACATTCAATATTATCGCAAAAGACAAAGACAGGGGTCCTATTGTCTTTCTCTATAGAAAGCATGTTAAAATAATTTTGTATAAAAATATTTAATTCTATGTATATAAGCCCATATATAATGGAATTAATAGTTTTGTGACTGATTTCAACCTAATAATGGAAGAGTTCTTATTTTCACTTACTTTTGAGCCATACATCAAGACTGTTTGACAATATTTTAGCCAGTATGTACATATGTGAAACTTCCTGTGGAGATGGGCGGAGTAGGCACAAGAAGCAGAGTATTTGAGAAAGTGATTCCAATAAATGGATGCCTTAGTATGGCCTAATAAAGAAACAGTGGGTAAATTTTGACAGAGTAATGAAAGGCATTACTTTTCTTCTGTGATCTTTCAGGAAGAGGCAAAGAGGGCCATGAGCAAGAGGTTTAAAAGAACTGGGAAAGAGAAACCTTTTGGGGGGAGTGGGGAACAGTGAGGAGAAAAGAAGGAACAAAGACAGGAAGCAGGGTAGGAAGAGAAAGAAATATTCTTTGTGTTTCAAGTTTAATGGAATATGCTTATAATATGATATCAAAGAACTTACCAAGGCTTGGGCTGAATTATAGATGGGATAGAGGTACCACACCAGATGATTTTAAAAAGCCATTAATAAGGAAGTACTTTTTTTTTTTTCAAATCAAAATTACAATGATGTGCCACCTCACACCGGTCAGAATGGCCATCATGTAACAAATGTTGGAGAGGGTGTGGAAAAAAGGGAACCCTTCTACACTGTTGGTGGGAATGTAAATTGGCACAACCTCTATGAAGAACAGGATGGAGGTTCCTCAGACAACTAAACAGGGAGCTTTTTTTTTTTTATTAAAGTATAGTTGATTTACAATGTGCCAGTTTCTGCTGAACAAGGAAGTATTTTTAAAACAAAGAAAAGAAATTTTATCATAGGAAATTTTAAACGTTTGTCTTTAAGAAGTTACAGTTCTTTTTCTCTCTTGATGGAGGATAATGTAAGGTTACTTTTAATTTGAAATAAATTTCCCAGCCCTTAATTCTTATAAAATCTGTTATCATTTTGGTTCAAGTTGAACCATTTGTAAACCTCAACTCTTCTCCTGTTGGCTTTCACATTTTCGTAGATTGAAAAGCTTGTTATCGTTTCATCTTTCTGATTATTTACTCTTTCTTCCCAGTTGCATAGCTGAACATAATATTCCTGCTGAAAAGAGTTTGGGATATAAAGTCAGACAGACCAACCTGGTCCCAAATCTCAATTCTATCCCTTTCTAGCTGAATAATCGTGGGCGGGTTTCTTAATCTTTCTCAGCATCAGTTTCCATTATCTTTAAAATGAGAACAGTACCTACTTCACAGAGGGTGTGTTGCTTGTGAGAATGACGGTGTATGTCAAATGCCTAATTCCAGCAGGCCCTCAATAAATTTCAGCAATGTTTTAGTATGAACGTATGCCCTAGGAGAGTGTACTTGAGCAGCATTTTGGAAAAAATTCTAAAATGGCTAAAATTAGTTCTTTTAAATACCTTGGAGGTATAAATTCAGCTAAAAGAAAATAAGACCTTTTTTGGTTATCCACTCAAAAAATATGAACAACGCCTACTAGGTGCCAGGCATCCTTTTCGGAACTGGTGATACAGTGGTGGCCAAAACTGACATGTTCACTGACTGCAAGCATCTTACTTCTCTAATGAGAAGAAACAGACAATAAACACACAAACAAATGAACAAATAAAATATTCTCTGGTGGAGATAAGAGAGCGATGAAAAAAATAAAACAAGTTCTTTGAGTTGAGCTGTGGAAAGTGTAGGCCAGGAGGGCACGAGGAGAGTTCTGATTTGGGAGAAGCTGGAGAGGAAACTTCTCTCAGATGTGGTATTTGAACTGAGACCTGAAAGAGGAGATGAGCCGGCAGTGAATCCAAAGATCTGAGCTAAGAGAGGTCCATGCAGAGAGACGCTGTGGAACAAGCTGAGTGGGGTCAAGAGGGAGAAAAAGGGAGGCTGTTGTGAGTAGAGCATGGTGGGCGTGAAGGAGCCTGCAGTGAGGTTAGTTCAGAAAGGCAGTCGCCTTCCTTTCTCCTCTAGAGGAGTTTGGATTTTATTCTAATTTCAGTTAGCAGCCACTGGAGACCTTTGGCAAGGTTATGATAAGGTTGGATTTAGGGGGGTTTTAAAAAAATCATACTGACTGTCATCTGGAGAATAGACTATAGAAAAGTAACAGGTGAGAACCCAGGTAGGCAGCCATGGCAGGCCAGGTGAGTAATAATGGTGGGAAGAAAGATGGAGAGAAGACAGCAGAATTGAGCTCTATTTTGGAAATATAAATGAAAGAAAATGCTAATGGTTGGGAGCTTCAAGAAAGGATGGAATCAGGATAATTCCTAAGATTTTGGCCTGGCATTGATGTAGTCCCTGAGTTGGAGACAAGAGAAAGGAATACCCTGCAGCTGCTATGAGAGCATGCCCTGTGGACACCAGCTAAGCTGGCTTCTCCTCTTCATTACCTACTATCCTTGACCAATGAACTTGGCCTCTGTGCCTGTTTCCTCTTGTGTAAAATTAGAACCATCATCGCACCCATCTCATAGGTGTGCCCTAAGGATTAAATACATGTAAAGTACTTAGAAAGGTGCCTATCCCACGGTATTAGGTACTATTAAGGGAGAAAGAGCAGTTCTCTTTCAGACTTGTTTACAATGTTTTTTATTTTATTTTTATTTTTTTTTGTCTTTTTGTCTTTTGGGGGCTGCACCCACGGCATATGGAGGTTCCCAGGCTAGGGGTTTAATCGGAGCTGCAGCCACCAGCCTATGCCAGAGCCACAGCAATGCAGGATCCGAGCTGCATCTGTGACCTACACCGCAGATCACGGAAACGCCGGATCCTTAACCCACTGAGTGAGCCCAGGGATCAAACCCGCAACTTCATGGTTCCTAGTCGGATTCGTTTCCACTGTGCCATGATGGGAACTCCTACAATGTTTTTTGTATGTCCATATGGAGATATGCAGACAGGGGGGCATGCAAGCTTAGAATTCAGGGAGCTGTCAGGTGGAAAGATATAAATCAAGATCTCATTAACATATTGACAGTATTTAAAGCCCTGACCCTGGATGAAATCACTGAGGAAAAGACAACAGAGAAGAGAAAAGAACAGGACAAGTCCCGGGGTGCTTACCATTAAGGTCAGAGCTCAGATAGATTTAGATGTCAGAGAAATGGCTGAGTCTGAATGAATTCTTTATCTCACTCGTTGTTTTTAGAGAACATCTTATTCTTAAATTAATTCATAAAAGTCTCATTTGAAGTTCTGGATTATGAACTGTCCTTAATTTTGCATTTCACGTATATCTTTTTCCTTCAGATTATAGGCTCCTTATGTTAAGATTACATGGCATACTTTTTCTTCATGTCCTTCTCTGTACCTACTACAGAGTAATACATATAGACTATATCAATGTCTGTTGGATATCAAGTATTTAAAGAATTATAATGAATAATTTGTCTTTTCCATGTTACCATATGAAGGACTAGTTACTGAGGACATGAATTATTTTGCTCTAAGGAAGAAGATTAACTAAATTTTTTTTAGTGTGAGAAGAAAAAGAAATATAACCCTTTTGCAAAATCAGAGGAGTCCTGATTCATGAATAAATTTATCTTCCTAGACCTAGGAAGATAGGTTCTGTCTATCTATTGCACAAGAAAGACACTTAAAATGAAAATATAGTGAGGCTTTGGACTAAAGCAAACTTATGCTCAAATCTCAGATCCATGCAAGTTGTGAGGCTTAAACAAGTTACTCAACCAGGCTGAATCCTAGTCTCATCTTTAAAGTGGGGATGCTGAAAATACCTACCTCATAAAGTCTGAAGTCTAAATGAGACCATCTTTCCTTTTTGACTTATTTCATTTAACATAATCCCTTCAAGATCCATCCATGTTGTCCCAAATAACAAGATTTCCTTTTGTATGGCTGAGTAGTATTCCTGTGTGTGCATTCATGTGTGTGTGTGTGTGTGTCTGTTAATAGACTATTAGATTGTTTAGGTATCTTGGCTATTGTAAATAATAAGAGGTGCATATATCTTTTCAAATTAATGTTTTTATTTTCTTCGATAAACACCAGAAGTGGAATTATTGGATCATATCAGAGATGTACTTTTAATTTTTTGAGGAACCACCATATGGTTCCATAGTGGCAGCACCAATTTACAGTCCCACCAATAATACACCAGGATTCCCTTTTCTCCACATCCTTGCAAATATTTGCTATTTCTTTTCTTTTTGATGGTAGCCATTCTCAGGTGTGAGGTGATAGCTTGTTGTGGTTTTGATTTGCATTTCCATGATGATTAGTTATGTTGAGCATCTTTTCATGTATCTGCTGGTCGCCTGTATATCTTAAATGTCTTTTCAGATCCTCTGCCTATTTCTTAATTGGATTGTTTTGTGGAGGTTTTTTGTTGTTGTCATAGTGTTGTATGTGTTCTTTATATATTTTGAGTATTCACTCCTTGTCAAGTGTATAATTTGCAAATATTTTCTCCCATTCAGTAGGTTGCCTTTTCCTTTTGTTAATGGTTTCCCTTGCTGTGCAGAAGCTTTTAATTTGATGTAGTTCCACTTGCTTCTTTTTGCTTTTGTAGGCTTTGCTTTGGAATCAAATTAAAAAAAAAAAATCCTCTCAAGATCAATGTCAAGGGGCTTACAGCCTGTTTTCTCCTAGGAACTTCATGGGTTCAGGTCTTACATTCAAGTCTTTAAGCCATTTTGAGTTCATTTTTATAAATGGTCTAAGATAGTAGTCTAATTTCATTCTTTCATATGTGGATGTACAGTTTTTCCAACACCATTTATTGAAGACACTTTTCCTTTCCCTATTGTATATTTTTAGCTCCTTTGTTGTAAATTAATTCACCATATCTGGACCCTCCATTAAGTTCCATTTATCTATGTGCCTGCTCTTATGCCAATACCATACTGTTTTGATTACTATAGCTTTGTATTAGAGTTTGAAATAAGAGAGCATGATGCAACTAGTTTGTTCTTTCTCAAGATTACTTACACTATTTGTAGTCTTTCACAGTTCCATACAAATTTTAGAATTGTTTGTTCTCTTTGTTTTAAAAATGCCACTGGAATTTTGATAGGGATTGCACTGAATCAGTAGATTGCTTTGGGAAGTATGGACATTTAAACAATATTAGTTTTTCTAATCCATGAAGACAGACTAACTTTTCATTTGTTTGTGTCTTCAGTTTCATTACTGTCTTGTGGTTTTCAATGTACAGATCTTTGATCTTCTTGGTTAAATTTATTACTAGGATTTTATTCTTTCAATGCAATTATAAAAGGGATTATTTCCTTCATTTCTCTGATAGTTCATTAGTAGTATATGGAAATGCAATAGATTTTTGCATATCAATTTTATATCCTGAAATTTTACTGAATTCATTTATCCTAACGATTTTTTTGATAGAGTGTTTAGGGTTTTCTGTATATAATATCACATCATTGACAAAAAGTGACAGTTTTACTTCCTCCTTTCCAGTTTAGGTGACATTTATGTCTGTTTTCTCACCTAATTGCTCTGGCCAGGACTTCCAATCCTTTGTGAACAAAATTGGTGAGAATGGGCATCCTTGTCTTGTTCCTGGTATTAGAGGAAAGGCTTCTAGCTTTTCACCATTGAAAAGAGTATGTTAGCTATAGGCTTTATTATGTTAACTACATTCTTCTATAACCATTTTGTTGATAGTTTTTGTCATAAATTGATGTTGAATTTTATCAAATGCTTTTTCTGAAACTACTGAGATAATCATTTGATTTTATCCTTTATTTTGTTAATGTGTTGTATCACACTGACTGATTTCTAGAGGGTGAACCATCCTTGCATCCCTAGTAAAAATCCCACTTCGTAATGGTACATGATTCTTTAAAGTGTTGTTTTATTTGATTTGCTAATATTTTGTTGGGGATTTTTGCATGTATGTTCATCAGAGGTATTAGCCTTTAATTTTCTTTTTTGGTGGTGTCCTGGTCTGGTTTTGGTAACAGGGTAAAGCTGGCTTCATAAAATAAGTTTGGAAGCATTCCCTCTTCTGCAGCTTCTTGAAAAGTTTGAAAAGGATAGGAATTAAATATTCTTTGAATGTTTGGTAGAATTTATCAGTGAAGTCTTCTGGTCCTGAAGTTTTGAGTGTTTGAATAGAATTCATCAGTGAAGTCTTCTGGTCCTGAACTTGTGTTTGTTGGAAGGTTTTGATTACTGATTCAGTCTCCTTACTACCAATCAGTCTATTCAGACTTTCCTTTCCTTCATAATTTAGTCTTGGAAGATTGTGTGTTTCTAGGAATTTCTTCATTTCTTCTAGGTTGTCCAATTTGTTGGCCTTTAATTGTTCATAGAAGTCGCTTATGATCCTTTGTATTTATTGACATAGTTGTAACTTCTACACTTTCATTTCTGATTTTATTTATTTGTTCCCTCTCTTTTTTTCTTAGTGAATTTCATTAAAGTTTTGTCAATTTTTCTATCTTTTCAGAGAATCAGCTCTTAGTTTCATTGATTTTTTTTTACCAATTGTCTTTTTAGTATCTTTTCATTTATTTACATTCTGATTTTAATAACTTCCTTCCTTCTGTTAACTTTGGGCTTCATTTGTCCTTCTTTTTCTTTCTTTTTTTTTTTAGGTGTTTTGTTAGATTTTTTGAGATTTTTCTAGTTTCTTGAGGTAGGCCTTTATTGCTATGAACGTCCTTAGAACTGTTTTTGCTTCATCCCAAAGATTTTGGTATGGTGTACTTTAAATCTGTCTCAAGGCATTTTTAAATTTCTCCTTTGATTTCTTCATTAACTCATTGATCAGTAGCATATTGTTTAATTTCCACATATTTGTGATTTTTTTCCAGTTTTCATCTTATATAATATTATTTTATAATGTTGTGGTTGGAAAAGATGCTTTATATGATTTCAGTCTTCCTAAATTTATTTAGACTTGTTTTGTGGCTGAGTATATGATCTGTCCTGAAGAATGTTCCATGTGTACTTAAGAGGAAAGAATATGTATTCTGCTGCTTTTGAATAGAATGTTTTATATATACTTATTAGGTCAATATGCTGTTCAAGGGTGTCCCCTATTGTGGACTGGACGTGTCCATTGGCTTTAGCAAGGCAGCAGCAGAGTGCAGGGCTGGGGCATGCCTGCCAGCTTTATCAAGGAAGTGGAAAAACACAGGGCTGAGACATGCCAGACACTTTTAATAAGGAGAGCTCAGGGGTGGGGCATGCTTGCTGGCTTTAGTGGGTAGCAGGAGAGAGCTGTGACGACATGCCCCCCAAAGCTAGCAAGGAAGAAATAGAGTACAAATGACTCCTGCCAGTGACTCAATGCCCAGAGAGTCCCAACAGGCCCCTACCCCTCCAGCAGATGCTTTAAGGCTAGCAAAAGAATCTGCTTCACATGTGATCTTTTTTTTTTTTTTCTTTTTACAGCCACGCCTGCCACACATGAAAGTTCCCAGGCTAGAAGCTGAATTGGAGTTCCAGCTGCTGGCCTATGCAGCCACAGCAATGCTGGATCCGAGTCACATCTGCTACTTAATTGCAGCTGCAGCAACATCAGATCCTTAACCCACTGAGCGAGGCCAGGGATCGAACCCACATCCTCATGGACACTATGTTGTGTTCTTAACCCACAATAGGATCTCCCTATCTAGGTGTTTTTCAAACTGCTGTTTCTGCACGAGGTTCTAGGGTCAGTGAGTCTGTGTGAGCATGTTGAGAGTAGAGTGTCAGTTCCCTCCAGCCCTTTCCATCTCTAAGACATAAGGCTTGTTGGTTTTAAAGCCAGATGATTTGGAGGCTTGTCTCTCTGGGGCAAGTCCCAAGAGTTGGGTGCCTGATGTGGGGCATAAACCTCTCACTCCTCAAGTAGAAGTGCTGTTTTCTGAGATCCCTCCCAATTATGCATTGCTACACTGGGACGGGGTTGGGGGCAAGGAAGCTTGGCTAGTTTTTGAGTCTTTTTCAGAGGGAATGTTCCATATGTAGCTGCAGACTTGGTGTGTCTGTGGGAAATGGTGAGTTCAGGATTTTACCATCTTGAACTGCTCCTGAGAAGCACAGCACCTTGCACTTGTCTGGCGTGCAGAAAAATGCACCTGGGGTTGAGCACTCCTTCTGTGCTGGCCACTAATTTGTTGCATTTTTTGTTTTGGTTTGGGTTTTTATTGTTGAAGTTTTTTTTATTTTTTTATTAAAATATAGTTGATTTACAATGTTCTGTTTATTGAAGTATTGTTGATATACATCATGTAAGTTACAAGTGTACAATAGAGTGATTAACAATTTTTAAGGAGTTCCCATCATGGCTCAGTGGTTAGCAAACCCAACTAGTATCAATGAGGACATGAGTTCAGTTCCTGGCCCCACTCAGTGGGTTGAGGATCCAGCATTGCCATGAGCTGTGGTTTAAGTCACAGATGTGGCTCGGATCCTGAGTTGCTGTGGGTGTGGCGTAGGCCAGCGGCTACAGCTCCAATTGGATCCCTAGCCTGGGAACCTCCATATGTCGCAGGTGCAGCCCTAAAGAGACAAAAAAAAAAAATTTAAGGTTATACTCCATTTATAGTTATCATAAAATACTGTTATATTCCCCATGCTGTACTATATATCCTTGTAGCTTATTTCATACAGAATAGTTTGTACCTCTTAATCCCCAACCCTTATATTGCCCCTCCCCTTTCCCTCTTCCAACTGATAACCTCTAGTTTGTTCTCTATATCTGTGAGTCTGCTTCTTTTGTGTTTTATTTAATAGTTTGTTGTACTTTTTTAGATTCCACACATGAGTGATATACATTATTTGTCTTTCTCTGTCTGACTTATTTCACTTAGCATAATGCCTTCCAAGTCCATCCATGTTGCTGCAAATGGCATCATTTCATTCTTTTTAATGGGTGTGTAATATTCCTTTACATATATATATCACTTTTTCTTTAACCATTTATCTCTTCATGGACACTTAGGTTGCTTCCCTATCTTGGCAACTATAAATTAATGTGTCGATGAACATTGGGATGTGTGTATCTTTTCAAATTAGTGCTCTTGTTTTTTTCAGATATATATCCAGGAGTGGAATTGCTGGATTATATGGTAGTTCTATTTTTTGTTTTTTTGAGAAACATCATACTGTTTTCCACAGTGGCTGCACCAATTTACATTCCCACCAGCAAGGGTTCCCTTTTCTCCACATCCTCACCAACATTCATTATTTGTGCTCTTTCTGGTGATAAGCAACCTGACAGGTGTGAGGTGATAACTCATTGTCGTTTTTTTTGTTGTTGTTGTTTTGTTTTTTGTTTTTTGGGGGTTTTTTTTGTCTTTTTTTGTTGTTGTTGTTGCTATTTCTTGGGCCGCTCCCGCGGCATATGGAGGTTCCCAGGCTAGGAGTCGAATCGGAGCTGTAGCCACCAGCCTACGCCAGAGCCACAACAACGCGGGATCCGAGCCGCGTCTGCAACCTACACCACAGCTCACGGCAACGCCGGATCGTCAACCCACTGAGCAAGGGCAGGGACCGAACCCGCAACCTCATGGTTCCTAGTCGGATTCGTTAACCACTGCGCCACGACAGGAACTCGTCATTGTCGTTTTGATTTACATTTCCCTGATAATTAAGGATGTTGAGCAGATTTCATGTGCCTGTTGGCCATCTTCACTTCCTTTTTGGAAAAATGTCTATTCAGATCTTCTGCCCATTTTTAAATCAGGTTGTTTGTTGCTTTTAAACAGACTTAGCAAGATCCAGAGGTAAGGGCTCTTATGGTCCCATTATTCCCTGCCACCAAGAGGATGGACTGTGTTAGTGAAGTAAAATTAAAGTGAAAAAACACCTCTTTTCTGTATCCCCATTAAGCTACTGTTTCTTTACTCACTGTTGCCTATTATAATTTATTAACCATGAATTATAACTCACAGTAAATTAACCCTTCTTTTTCCACTCAGTTTGTCAGACAAAATAGTTGCCTCCTAAAAATATAGATAGGAAACAACATCCTGCAGCTCTGAACATCAGAAGAATTTAACAGCTTTTGTGAACTTAGTCCTGGTGCTCATTTTTAAACCAGGAGCAAACATATAAATCATGTGAAGCACAGTGTACCTGTCTTTAGAAAGCTGTTTATGGTCATGTATATTTATTAGTTTTCCCTGGCTTCAAGCAATATGGGTTGTTTTGGGGTTTTTTGCGGGGGCGGGAGGGGTCCTCTCCTATTTTTTGTACACACACACACACACACACACACACACACGCTGATTCTACCCCAAAGCCTTTTGGTTCATTGTAAAACACAGCCTTCAGGGATGATTATTTTTCCCACCTACATCTTTATGCAGTTGCTTTAGATGGTACCTTAAATAAACTGGATCCTTTCTTGTCCTTGGATGTTTACAATTTTCCTTTTGTGACTTGTTAATAAGTGGGAAGGAAGAGTCTGAACTTTCATTCTGTTTGCAAGCTAGCAAGTCAGCCTGCTACAGTTTCCTGGATGTTATCAGAAAGTATAAGACTCCTGAGTCAGAGAGAAATATTTTCTTACAGCAATAGCAGTAGCCAGAATAGTCACATCTGAGCTGGTTCTCCAAGTCCCAATTCCTCAGGGTGATGTGAGGAGGTCTAGATGATTGACACCTGCACATGCAGTAGGTTGCATTACAGAAGAGGAACCCTAATATTGGGGAACCCAAATCCTTTAAAATGCATGGTAATCCTGCCTAACCTTTGCCCTGGAAGTTAACAAGGCCTTGTTTATACTGGAAAGTTAGCAAACTTGCCCTTTGCTCTGAAGAAAGACACTATCTCTGTCTTACAACACTATCCGCTCTATAGAATTCTTGAAAAGACAGCTCGAAAGGTCTTTTCCATAAGAAAGCCAGCCAAGATGCTTCCGATTAGAAGGCATTTGATAGAGTTGATTAATAAAGGATTGTTCTCGGAGTTCCCGTCGTGGCGCAGTGGTTAACGAATCCAACTAGGAACCATGAGGTTGCGGGTTCGATCCCTGCCCTTGCTCAGTGGGTTAACGATCCGGCGTTGCCGTGAGCTGTGGTGTAGGTTGCAGACGCGGCTCAGATCCCGCGTTGCTGTGGCTCTGGTGTAGGCCGGTGGCTACAGCTCCGATTGGACCCCTAGCCTGGGAATCTCCATATGCCGCGGGAGCGGCCCAAGAAATAGCAAAAAAAAGACCAAAAAAAAAAAATAAAATAAATAAAAAAAATAAAGGATTGTTCTCATTAATTAGAACTAGGGGTGAAAAGCATGGTTATCCCAGAAGTGCAAAGAAAATAATTCGGGTGCTGTAGACGGCGGTTAGGGATGTAGCGATTAGTGTTATTAGTAGGGCTCAAGCATTTGTGTAGGATGTGTTTGCTGCCTCAGTGATAAGGTCTTTTGAGTGTTGGTGCCTCTGCTCACAAGATATGCAGGAATTCAATAATACCATGGAGAGATGACTTCCAACACCATCTAAGCTTTTCTTCATGAATGTGTGTACATTTTATTAATGTTTTCAATGCATGCTTTTAAAATTAATATGGATTTAGTGCTATGAACATATAATCTCCAAGTCACATAGCCCTCTTGCAAAGGAATATCCCATATTCCTTTTTTAAACTAAATTAAATTTCTGTTTTTAATTTCTGTTCAATTTACTTAACCTCTCTGTGGCTTAGTTTCCTTCTATGTATAATGAATTAAATAATAGTATCTACTTGTTGAATTGATTATTGAAATAATTCAACAAAAACAAGTTGCTGAATGATTTAAATGAGATTGCCCATCCTTAGCACAGAGTCTAGTCAACATTAAGTGCCATTGCTCAATAAATGTTAGCTTTAATTAGAACTGACTCTAAGTACAGTTTTCATGAGAGGTACTTAAAACACCCCCTTCACTAATCCACGCCATTGGACCCATTTCCAAATGTACCTTGGGTGTCCTTAGTTTGCCTTTTGTTGCTGTAGAAGCATGTATCAGGAATGGATAGAGATAAAAGGAATATTTTTGGAGATATTTTATGTGTTTTAAGCTGATTATCTAGTCTAGTGCTTCCATGTATTATTTCAGTCATTCTTCATAACATCCTCATAAAGAAGGTGTCATTTGAACAAAAGACTAGACTCAAACATTACCAAGGTCATACAGCTTGTAAATGGAAGAGCAGAAGTCAAACCCTATCTAACTCTAGTCTGCTTCTGTGCCTTCTTAATTTTTAACATTCAGTCTTGGAGTTCCCATCATGGCACAGCAGAAACGAATCTGACTAGGAACCATGAGGTTGCGGGTTCAATCCTTGGCCTTGCTCAGTGGGTTAAGGATCCAGCGCTGACGTGAGCTGTGGTGTAGGTCCCAGATGCAGCTCAGATCTGGCATTGCTGTGGCTCTGGTGTAGGCCGGTGGCTACAGCTCTGATTAGACCCCTAGCCTGGGAACCTCCATATGCCACAGTGTGGCCCTAAAAGGACAAAAGACAAAAAAAAAAATCAATCTTACTTCCCTTAACTAACTCCCTATCTTTAGGAACAATAGTATATACAACCTGCAAAGTTTGAGCTGTACTTGTGGCCTAAATGCCACTTTTTGCACCAGAGCCTATTGCCAGACTTATAGGCTCGATCAGCATGTTTTTCTGTCACTTTGAATATATGACTCCTGGTTTTGGTGGTTTTCAAATCTCTCTCAGAACTCTTAATAACAATGTGATGTCAAGCATGACCACTTTTGTAATATGTTGGCTTTTTAAAGAACCATTACATTAAGCAGAAATTATTAAAGTAAATTATAATTAGGCTGCAAGAATAACAAAACCCTCATTCAAGTAAATCATACAAACTTATTTGCAACTTTAGAAGATGGACTCTTAATCCTACACTAAAACAAACAAAGATGAAAATATGCCTTTTCACCATTCCATAGGGATTTTCTTTCTTAGCAACTCTTCACAGAAAATCAATTACATGTTCTTTAAAGCAACTCATATAAAAATAAGACTAAAGAAAATAATGATTGCTTCCTAACACAATAGATTTGCTACAGAAATAAGATTTCGTATTTCCCAAAATCTTTATTGACAGTGGTGGACCATATCAAAAAGTCTCCTGAAATAATGCTTCTGAGTGCTCTCAGAAATTCACCACATCAAGAAAACTTTAGCAGAATAAAATTTAAAAAGGGTCTGAGTTTGGACAGCAGTCCCAGAACTGCCTGAAAACATTTAGAATTCATATATATTCTTAAACAGATATGAAGGGGGGAAAGTACTAAAAGACACTGTTCTGCTGCTATAATTGAAATTAATCATACAGTCCCTGAATAAGCTGATGTTAGGGAAAGGCAGTCATCATCCAACATAATGTACACAGTGATAAGTGAGTGAAAAAAACATTGCAGCCTTTTATTGACAACATTGTTGAATCCAGGTTCTTACCCTTGCTTACACTGATCATTCTTGGTTATTAACAACTTGCTCCACCCTTGGTGGGGCTTTGGCTTGGTTTGGTTTGGTTTGGTTTTCACGGTTGTTTGTTTTGTTTTTGCTCTGCCCCCAAACAGCAGATATGTAACATGGCCTCATGAGAAAACCAGAACACGAAGCCATGAAATGAAGAATTTCACCCTGTCAATACGTTTAGCTTTCCCTAGGAGTTCAATTACCGTATTAGCTTTTACCTGTTCCACTGAGCGTTTACTGAAAACATTGGCTCTTAGGGACTACCACCTAGATACTTGGCTATTTTGTTACTTCACATTTACCTGAAATTCTTTCAAGGATTTTAATAGAGATTTTTATTCTGTTCATTTGTAGGAACGTTTTATTTTACTTCAATGACATAGTGAGTAGTCACTTCATTTTCTCAGGAACAGTCTCGTCCTCCACTGTGGGTCTTTCTAAAAATTTCTGTGACCTTCTCATAAATTTTCCATACCCATAACTCTTCTGTCTCTTTCATAGAATGTATTTAATATTTCAATTTGAGCATCTTGGAACCAAGTCTTATACCTAGAGCTTTTTTAAACTCTGAGCTCTTTAATTTATGAGTAGTTCAAAGAATTTCTCTTTGCATTGAGTTATGAAGTAAAGAGTGAGATTCAAACAATGTAGTAAAATCTTTGCGAAATTCTCCTTTGATTCATCGATGTGATCCAGATCCTCAGGTGTGCATCTCCCTAGGCACCCTCATTTCAGGAGATTGTTTTTTAGTACCCCTAACATCTTAAAACTTAGTCATTCAGACACCACCCACCCGCCCTCTGACACCTTCCTGATTGAAAGAGGCATTTATGTATATGAGTCACCTCCTGCCAGCTTCACAGGAATTACATAAAAGCAATCTGCTTACCAGCTTGGTCTAAGGACAGAAAAATCATATTTCGTGTCAACATGAAAGTCATTCTTGCTTGTGGAAAATCACAATAGAGCACTTTTAAGACTATCTCTCAGGCTATCAAGCCTTAATCTATATGCTATACTATACATGAGTGAATGTATAAGCGCTATACTTTCATCAGTCTAGTCTGAGCTTCTTCCATTTTTAAATGCACTTCTTGTGATAGATAAATGAAGAGCTAACTCATACTCCAGAAAGATTACATAAATAGAAAGAGGGAGAGAGAAAGGTAATATGACTATGGGGAGAGAATATTGATCAATAAACATACAAACGAAACACATTATCTTTCCATATCGATACAAAAATATTAGTGTAGAAAAATAAAAAAGATGTAGTTTGTGACAGGAAAGACTGTTTCATAGTCTTAAAAAAAAATTGAAAGACTTGTCTATGTAAGATACTATACTTGGAAAGTATATTAGTGAAGATATTTTTAGTTTTCTTGTTTCTAGACAAGACAGCTTATACCATATGGAAATATGGGTTTAAATCCCCCATTCTGCCTCTTCTTTACTGTGTGGGTTTAAGCAAGGCACTTAACATATCTGAGCTTAAATGTAAGTGTAAAGTGGCAGTAATAGTGCTTACCCTGACTATTCCTGAGTCTTGTAAAGATCAGATGAGATGATCTGTGAAAGCTTTTTAAGTATTATAAGCAATAATACAAATGTAAAATTACATTATTTTTTATTGCAAAATCAGAATTGCAGCATGGTAGTATGTTCAGTCATTATTCTCTTGGTGGCACAAAGTATAGAGTTCCAGTTCACTCTTTCTGTTAGGTCCTCTGTGGCTTTTCTCAGAGGTGGCTGTGGGACCCTGAGTTAGCTGCAGTTGTGGAGATCACTAGAAAGGCTGGCAAGGTCATAATGCTTTCTAGCTGATAGAGAATCCTGGAAGGTCCCATGTATTCCATATTCTCTTCCTCTCTTTCTCACCAACCCCTCCCCCTCACATTCACAAACTGATGGAACCTCAAAGAAATCCCATTGAGGTTGTCTGGACACCCTGCCATAATATCTCAGAATGGTAGGATTTCTCCTAAGCCCAAGTATAGACCTAATCAGTTCCAAACTATCCTAATAATTCAGTGTATGATACTACTCATCACCACCTATTAGAACTGGAGCTTTGGCTGCCAACCCAGACCTTCTCCAGTGTTCATATTTGGACTATTTTGGTGGAGAAAGGTAGGGGAGTGGGGGGCATCTCTGAAAAGTGTAAATCATTGTACTGAGGATGACTGCTTTTTAAAGATTCTTTTCAATCTGCTTATCAGACTCTTTGTTTCAAAGGGTAGCACACAGAGGGCAAGAGAAGTGTGCACACTTATAGCTAAATTCCAACTTACCTTGCTTCTCTGAGGAGAGATAATTCCAAGCTCAGAAGCCTTGATTTTAATGCTATGGACACTGATCCTAACAGTTTTCTTCAATAAAATTAAAAAAAAAACAACAACAACAACAACAAAAACAGTTCTCAGTTAGGATAGGCTTCCCCAAGTACAACCTGGGGTGGTTGCCAGATATAAGAAAACTCAATACTAGAGATGTTAGAGGAGAGTTAGAAGGTTACATGTTTTCCTCTCTTTGGTTTCAATTCCCACCTCATTCACAGTGAAGTTGAAAATAAGTGGAACCATTGGCCATAAAGCCTTAGTCACCACTTGGGTTTTCTGTGAAAATACCAGTCAAATCACAGAAATGACAGACATCTAGGGAAGCTCCAGTGGTAAATATTTTTTAAATATTGAGAATAAAAATAATAGCAATGAGATATTTGGAAATAGTATTTTAAAACACTCCTTATCAGATTAATCACTATTCATAATTTGATGAAAGTAGATCTTTAGGGTTATCTGCAGTTACTAAAACCATGGCCAAAATAGAATATGTGTTTTTACCCATAGGCAGGTCCTAGGGCATTTAATTGTGAATGACAAGCAAGCTAATAATATTCACAGAATACAAATAAATATGAAACTTAACATTGTCTGGATGGAGTGCCCGTTGCTCTCCTCAGCTGACTCAAAATGGGGCAGGGTTAGGGCGTGCCTACCTCGCCTGGTGCTGCTCACAGGCAGCTCCCTTGATTTTAATGCTAGGGACCCTGATCCTAACAGTTCTCTTCAATAAAATTTAAAAAACAAACAAAAGAAACCAACAACAGCAACAAAAAAAAACAGTTCTCAACTAGGATAGGCTTCCCCAAGTACAACCTGGGGTTGTGGCTTCAGTACTCTTCAACCCCCAGTACTGTCAACACCTTTACAGTTTGTCTTGGGATATTAATTTTATATAAGTATACAGGTTGTAATTTAGCTTATGTCAATTTTGTGTAACTTCATTCATCTCTGAAATATTTGTATTCAAACTAACCCAAAGACTCTCCCTCTGTAAGGAAGGCCTTTCTAAAACCCACTGTACATAGTTTATCCATATTTTCAACAGAGAAATAAAGGACAAAATCATTCCTTTTGGGGGGGTTGGGGTATGCTAGGAACAATCTATAGAGCAAAATCCAGGAGTATGAGGAATCGGCGCTAATAAGCTTATCATCCTGTTCAAAGATACATACTTCAATGCAACAATTTGAGAAATACCGGGCTTGGCAATCTCTTAAATATCTTCCAGCTTCAGATTCTGTGATTCTACTCTTGATTATCATTATTTATGATGCCTCCTTAGTTCAGCCCTAAACAGAGGACTCCCTAGTTGAGTTTTGATTGCTAAATATGTCCTGCGGTCACCCCCTGAAGGAATGGAGGATCCCCTCCGTGAAAGAACTGAATCCCCTCCCCCTTTCAGTTATAGTAATATGCCTCCCAGACTCAGCCCATTGTAGTAGAGTCCATACAGAGCTAATATTAGTGCCAAAGGATTGTGCATTTTTAATATTTGTATTCTAATTTAATCCATTTATTCTCTATCATTTTTTCCTTCTTAAACCACCTGCTTTAATATTTATGACTTTAATGTTATATCTACTTGTGAGACTTTAAATCTTTCTTTTCAGAATCAGGATAACATATTAAAATTCTATTATGGTTATCATGTTGCAAGCACTGCTCTTTGCATAGATTATATCACCTAAAACCTACAACCCTGTGATATTGGTGTTGTCACACATTTTTTTTCAAAATAAGAAAATTGAGGCTCAGGAAAGACGCTTGCCGAGGTGAAAAGTTACTCAGTGTACTTCACTGGGATTCAAGCCCAGGAACCTTCCCTCCAGAAACCACGCTATTATCTTTCTCAGTAGCCTCCCAATTAGAATGTTGTCAGAAAGTCATAGTAAGTTATTCTGGTAGCTTGACTTGGCTTGAAGTCTTTGTCAGATGTTAGGCCATTTCTATTTCTGGTCTCTTCAAGTCAGCTGGACTTTTCTCTCTTTCCATCTTTAGAGCCTCCATTCTTTTTGCTTCTCAGAGAAGCTGCTGTTTCAGGGAAGCTGGACTAGCCCAAATAATTTTTCCTCAATTTTAGTTCCTGTTTTAACTCCAGAATTTTACTTCCACTTCAGCTCAAACTACCCTAAATTTCAATTCAGGAGCATCCATTTACTCACTTATTTATTCAAAAAAATATTTATGAGTACCTGCTACATGCCAGGCTGGGCAGTCTTCAGTGAATGAAACAAGCCAGGTCCTTGCTCTCATATTCCTTATGTTCAGTGGGAGTTGTCAATAATGCACACAAGTCTGCAATACGATATTTTAGGCACTGACAGTGCTGTGGAGAATACAGTGTAGGGCAAAGGAGATAAGGAAAATCTGGGCCTTGGGGGTGGAAGTGTGTTGTTGTCAAGTTTACATAGATGGTCAGGGAAAGCCTCTCTGATGAGGTGATATTTGAGCAGAGACATAAAATAAATGTAAATTAAAAATGTGACTATATGGAGAAGAGAAAAAGAATAGTGAAAGTAAAGGTGCAGAAGCAGGAAGAAGCCTGGAGCATTTCCCCGACAACAAGAAGGTCTGTGGGCTAGAGCTGAGAAGAATGAAGTGATGGCCTGAAATTGCCAGATTCATATCTAAGTCATTCAAGAATGGCATTTGACTTTAATAATGTAAACCATTTTCCAGAAAACTTATTTTAGGCGATATTAATATTCTTATACATTGGTACATTATAGTGTAAAAAGACTGTTCTCAGTTTTATCTCATTTTCTCCTTGAAATGCCCTATGACTGAGTGGTGGATCTAATTTGATTATCCCAGCAATGAACACAGGACCTGACACATGGTAAACACTCAGTGAATGTATACTGAATTAATAAATTGATTTATAAATTCAATGGCACAATTGTTTTTTCAACTTCATTATGTTCATTTTTATTGATCAGTGTTTAGACTATAATGCAGTGAAGCTTCAGAGACTATGGAGATGTGTCAGGCTATTTGCTTCCACCCTAATATGTATATGGATTTAGTTTTTGTGATGACTTACACTTTTTCGGCCTAATTCTTCTATTAAGTTCTTTAATATCTTTCTTTGAAATTAGTTTCTATAGACTCAATTTATCTTCACTAATCTGATATAGTCTTTGAAACCATATCACAGAGCTTATCAGGCCTATAAAGTAAAATAAAGAGATTCCAAGTGAGGAGCATGAAACGCTTTCTTAAAGAATAACTCCAATAATGTTAATACTGGCTTCCTGATAATTGTTTTGATTTCATAGACATTTTTCTTACATATACCTTTACAGTTAGGCTCTAGTGGACTAAGTTGCTAAGCAAAGTACACACTTACGCCTTTACCTCAGCTTTCTTCAAGAAAAAATTATAAAGCATTTCAGTCCATCTCAAAGAGATTCTGTGATCTGATGTAAAGCCACACTGAAAGGTTCTTCATTGGACCGAACCGGACCTCATTACCTAAAGAACCCATAGGTTTGTCTGAGCACTACTTAACCCCTCACCAGAGCAAGGGCTCCTACCCAATGCTGATGATCTACCCACTTGTGGAACATGATTCTAATGTGCCTCTTGTAACGTGAGTATTGATAGTCAAGTTATATGAGTAATATGTCCTCGCCATGGAAGCCATCACCTCTGTCAAATATTATTCTCTTCTTTGCTGGTTGGGAATTACTGTGGCATTACCGCCATCTCATTTATTCTTTCATCTTTCAACAAGCGGCTCCTGCAGGCCTACTATGCCAAGCACTGCTCTGGGCAATGTAGATCCAGCATTGTAAAGACAGATAGTATATCTACTCTCTTGGAAAACTAAATGAATGATTCTAATAGGAGAAAGCAAAATTAATGACTATCAGTAAATATATACCAATCATACTAATAAATTCTGTGAAAAGGAAAATAAAGAGGGAAACCAAATATATAATCATCTGTTTAAAAGAGGATGATTAATAGCCATAATGAAAACAATATGGAGGTTCCTCAAGAAATTAAAATTAGAATGACCATATGATCCAGCAGTTACTCCTGAGAATATATTTAAAGAAAAATGAAAACACAAATTTGAAAAAAAATGTATGCACTCCAAGGTTCATAGACGCATCATTTAAAATAGCAAAGGTATGGAATCAGCTGAAGTTTCCTCAACAAATGAATGGATGAAGAAGATGTAGTGTATACACACACACACACACACAAACACACAATGGAGTACTACTCAACCATAAAAAAGAGTGGAATATTGCCATCTGCAACAGCATGGATGGACCTGGAGGATATTATGCTTAGTGAAGTAGGTCAGACAAAGACAAATATTGCATGCTTTCACTTATATGTGGAATCTAAAAAATAAAACAAATGATTATAACAAAACAGAAATGGAGTAATAAATACAGAAAACAAGCTAGTGGTTGCTAGAGGAGAGAGGAGTGGGGGGAGGGTCAAGATAGGGGAAGGAGATTAAGAGGTATAAAGTAATATAACATACAGAAAAGTGGATATAACCATTATTTAATAATAACTTTAAAGGAGTATAAGCTATAAAAGTATCAAATCGTGATGTTGTACCTCTGAAACAAATATAACCTTATAAATCCTTCAGTTTTAAAAAGGGGTGGTAGTTAAGGAAGTCCTCATAAAGCAGATGATGTTTAACAGAGACCTGAAAGAGGGGAGGAGATAAACCACATGAATATCTGGAGAAAGAATATCTTTAAAGAGGAAACAGCAAGACTAAAGCCCTTAAACTGAAAACAGACTTGTTATGTTCCAGGAATAGGATAAAGACAAGTGAATCCACAGCTGAGTGAACAGGAAGGAAGTTGATAGATGATAAAGTCTAAGGCAAGGCCAAATAACGAAGGAATTTTTGAACATCAATGGTCACTACTTCCTAACAGTTCCTGAAGTGTTTATTTGCTCTTGTTTCTGAACAGTTTTCTTAAAGTCAATGTAAAGGATATAGGGCATGTATTAGAAATAATTTTTGTAGCGTAATTCATGTAATACCTTTTCAATAAAATGTATAAAAAAACATAAGGGCAATAGTACACATAGTTGCACGCTCTGACTTTTTTGTTTATTGAAGTGAAATTCACCTACATAAAACTACCATTTTTTTACCTTTTTTTTAAATTGTTATTTCCCCAATACAATTTTTTTTTCTACCGTACACCATGCTGTACGGTAGAAAAAATGTTACACATACATGTATACATTCTATTTTAAAATAAACATTTCACTGGCATTTAGTCCGTTCAGAGTGTTGTGCAACCACCACCTCAGTCTGGTACAGAACATCTCCATCACCCTAAAAGGAAACCCATTAAGCAGTTATACCCAATTTCTCCTGCCTATACCCGGCAATACCAGTATACCTTCTATCTCAATAGGTTTACCTATTCTGGGTACTTTATATAAATAGAATCATAGAGTGTGTGACACTTTATGTCTGGCTTCTCTCACTTAACGTTAATGTTTCTAGATATCCTCATTGTAGCATATATTAGCACTTCATTCTTTTCATAGCTGAACAATATTCCGTTGTATGTACTGAACTGCAGTTTGTTTAGCTGTTCATCCACTGATGGACACGAGTTGTTTTACCTTTCGGCTACTGTGAATAGTGGTGCTATCAACATGTGTGTACAGGTACTTGCCTAAACACCTGTTTTCAGTTGTTTGAGGATAAAATGAGGAGTGTAACTGCTGGGTCATATGATAATTCTACATTTAATTTTTCTGGGAACTGCCAAACTTTTCCAGGAACTGCCAAACTTTTCCATATCAGCTGAACTATTTCACAGTCCCATGACGATCTGATTCTTAAGATACCTCTATCTTCTATAAGCATTTGCCTTCTCATACCTTATCTTGCCTCGATTGAAGCTGTTTGTCCTAGGTTACCACATTTTACCTCAAGTGGCAACCTGAGTAACTGGTTCCCGGAACCCAGCTGAAAGGAACTTTTATTAGGAAAAACTAAGGAAAATAAATTGATAAAGATATAGATGAAAACTTGAGAGGCTACAATCTGTATTGTATAATTTCCAACCCACACTACTCTAGCCATGCTAGGGTACTTTGAGGCCAATACATAGGACCTCAAATGAATTCTGGTGATCCTGCATATTCCTTTTTTTCTAGAATATTTTTATTTTAGAATTCACAATACTCATCAATTATGTAGCTCATAAAATCACTGATTAGCTTAATGCCTACTGTGTACCAACATTTTTGCTATATAGTAGCCATCAAAGATTTCATATTCTCAAAGAAAAACATGCCTATAATTAATGAGAAACTGCATTGAACTATTTGAAATCAAGGACAGTGATTCTTAGAGTGTGGTAAGATGTCACCTATATAAAAATCACCTGGGTTGTTTTGGCCCTGCCTCATCACTGTTATTCAGCACCTCCAAGCTAGAACCCAGGAATCTGCATTTTATTAATCTTTTCAGATGATCTTCATGCACATAGAAGTTTGAAAAGCACTGAAATAGGGAATGCTTTTATTTTAGCACTTAACAAATAATTTGAAAATAAAATGCTTTATAGTTATGTTTTTGAACATGAAATATGTTGAAATTAATTCAAGATTCAAAACAGTTCGTGAAAAGAAAATAGCAAAAAAATATTTCACATCATTGTTGTCAAGTCTTTATGAGGTTACTCACACTATGTGCTCCATCAGAAACTCACTCGTGGCCCCATTCAAGAAATAGTTACTTGCTCCTCTTTTACTCCTAATATGCTGAGCTTTGGGGATGAAAATTGAATTGGACGTAGTCACCATCTCATGGAATTTATAGTCCAGCTTCAATCTCACATTTTGCTTTTAACATAAAACTCAAACTTACTTTTATTCAGTGGGGGGTAGTGACTAAGAAATATTTTACCAGTTTTTTTTTTCTTTTTTTTTTTTAAGTATTTACCACTTTCACTTCTTAAGCAGAACACACATATGCTACTTTAGGGGTTTCTAACATAGCTCTGCAACTGTTAAAGGAAACCTAATTTGCTCTAGAAATAGTTCATGGGTTATGATGCTTAGTCCCCTCATATAGAATCTTACAGCTGTCCTTCCTTTCTGCTAGAATCAGGTATTTTAAATTATTAAGGTATTAAAATTACACTTCTTACAACACATAAAACCCCTTCTGTACAACTGAATGAAATGTAACTTAGCTTCCTTAAGGCACTATATTATAAGAAACTGAACTACTTTTATGTTTATTTTTTAAAGCATATTAGTATTTTGAATATTTAAGTATATTAACTATATGCTAAATAGAATATGCATAACAATTTCAAATGAACACTTAATGAGAATAGTACTTGTTTCCTATTTTGCCACTCATGTATCATTATTTGCCAATTTCAACTCAACAAGTGTTCTAGCAAAACCATCTCTCACCTGTACAATTTAGAGGTTATGTATAATGTATGCTCTGGACAGTTTAAGTACATAACAAATAATTCAAGATTGCCATGTTACTCTTTTCTCCTTGGCTTTCACAAAAACTTTTGTCCTTCCTCTGTTACTGTAATATAAATAATAAAGTACATGAGTATTGCTTTAGAGAATAAATTCACTAAGATCACTTAGAAAGAAATACACAGCCTTGTAAAAGTTACCAAAATACAGCTACTTGGACCATCTTACTCTTTGTTTATACTTCTCAGTGCTGATTATATAACAAAGTACCTCAAGACATAATCTGGGAAGTCCAGATAAGAAACGAAAAGCTAGCAGATAGTTCCCCAAAGAATGTCACACATGTAATGAGTCCTAACATGAATCTCCATATAAAACTCCTTTGAAATTATTGTTTAATTTTTATTTTTTGATTTGCTTCAATTGATATTTTCATTCTGGAAAGAAAGTTGGAGAAAACCCAAAGATATATAAAAGCTCCCATTTTGCTCAGTTTCCAGAACTCAATTTCTTTAAATTTGATTGTTTTTTTTTTTTTTTTTTGCCATCAACTACATGTTCTAATACCTGCAAGTATTTTTGGCTTTATAGAAGGAAGCTTCAAAAAAATAATTTAGTGGGGCAGCATATAAATTCAAATTTGAAAAAATAATTTTGGAAATAGACAATTTTTCATGTAAATTATATTCATAACGCAATTCTCTTACAATATTAATTGGCTATTATGTTCCCTGAAATACTTTCATAAGCATTTTCACATTTGCTCAAAAATTGTTTTGTTTGCTGAAGAATAAACAGATTTATTTTCTCCTACAGAAATGGTTACTTCATTGCTATATAAATAGGTATTGATACAGAGAAGTATTTAGAAAATGTAAAGAATCTAAATGCACAACAGTAGTATAAAATGGTTGAATAAATTATAGTATGCCCATTTGATGCAATATTCATCATCCATTAAAATTTTTTATTTTGGAAGATTAATGTGATGGGAGAAAGCTCGTAATATACTATTAAATGAAAAAGGCAAAATTCAAAACTAATTTTTAATCAAAATTGATGCAGTTCCAATTTTTACGTTATGGCTCTAATTTTGCTTACACATCTATATATCTACATCAACCCAAGTATATGAAGTTTTTAATAAAAATTGGATGGAATTCTATCATAATATTAACTTGGGCTATGAGGTAGATTTATTCATGATTTTAATTTTTTAATTAGAAAAAACATGTTATTTTAAAGATAATCACTGATGTGTAGAATGTTCAATTTCCCTGAAATATATATATTATATAATTATATATATTATTTATATGTTATATATATATATGTATAAGTTTTGGACATGGAGAACAGTCTTGTGGTTACCAAGGAGAAGGAGGAGGGAGTGCAGTGGACAGGGAGTTTCGGGATAGTAGATGCAAACTATTACATTTAGAGTGGATTAGCAATGAGGTCCTGCTATATAGCTGCAAGGAACTATATCCAATCACTTGTGATGGAACCTGGTGGGAGGATAATGTAAGAAAAAGAGTATATGTATATGTATTTCTGCTCTATAGCAGAAATTGGCAGACCATTGTAAATCAACTATAATAAAAAAAAAAACGTGATTAAAAAATTTTTTAGGAGTTCCCGTCGTGGCACAGTGGTTAACGAATCCGACTAGGAACCATGAGGTTGCGGGTTCGGTCCCTGCCCTTGCTCAGTGGGTTAACGATCCGGCGTTGCCAGGAGCTGTGGTGTAGGTCGCAGACGCAGCTCGGATCCCGAGTTGCTGTGGCTCTGGTGTAGGCCGGTGGCTACAGCTCCGATTCAACCCCTAGCCTGGGAACCTCCATATGGCGCGGGAGCGGCCCAAGAAATAGCAACAACAACAACAAACAAAAAAAAAAAAGACAAAAGACAAAAAAATAAAATAAAATAAAAATTTTTTTAAAGTTATGGAACAATCAAAAATAAAGTACCATTTTTTTTCAGTAATCAGCCCATTTTTGACAATAGACATCTATGTTCTTAGGGTTCTTAGATCAGAAGAGATCAGTAAATGATAACTCTGTAAATGATAGTGATTAATTGCTTCTTCCATGGCCAAAGTGCTTTGCATATCAGAGAACATTTGCTTACCCAGAACACATGTGGTTTTCTGAATGTGGTATGTGAACACTGATTTAGATTACTATGATTAGATTTTAGATTTTAGATATCAGCTGTGGCTCACTGTGGGGACAAGGACACTCGTAACAGATATACACAACAACCCATAGGTTCCAGTGCTACAACATTTCAGGCCAAGCGACCAACAGCAGGCACACAGCCCCACCCATCAGCAGACAGACTACCTAAAGACCTCTTAAGCCCACAGAGACCTCTGGACATACCCCTTCACATGGCCCTGCCCACCAGAGGCCCAAGACCTAGCTCCAGTCACCAGTGGACAGACACCAGAAGCAAGAAAACTGCAATCCAGCAGCCTGTGGAATGAAGTCTGAAAACACACCTCAGAACCTATTGAACCAGCTGGTCCCTGGCCCTTGGGTGATGAGAGGGGAGTGTGCTCCTGGGACACAAAGGACATACCCTACAGAGGGCCACTTCTCCAAGGCTGAGAACCATAACTAACCTTCCACATACAATAAATACAAATGAATTATTTTCAGGGAAACAACAGAAAAAAATTCCAACTTTAAGATGTAAAGCACTGGCCACACAAGAAATAATTTTAAAATGGATTTTTCTCTCCATATCCTTACCACTGAAAGGAGAAAAATGAGAGAATGAAATTAAGATGAATAAAGAAAGATACAATCTAAGAGGAAAATCCAGGTAGAATATTCAACTTGGTAGAAGAAATGAGAGGGTAGGAGAAGACTGAAGGTAAATAAAATGAGGGGGGAAAAAACTTCAAGAAATAAATGAAAAATCAAGATGATGTAGCAGGAAAACCTAGAACTCACCTCCTCCCATGGGCATACCAAAATTAAAACCAGATACAGAGTACCTATAGAACAACCTGAAGAGTAGCAGAAAAGATTTTCCACAATCAAAAATATAAAGAAGGAGCTACAACAAGATGGGTAGGAGAAGCTATCTAGTCAAGACGCATACCTCCTGGTTGGTGGCCCACAAACAAGAGGTCCTTCTTAAGGAATGAGGGAGTCTGAGCCCCACGTCAGGCTCCCTAGCCCAGGGATTCTGCACTATGAATACAAGCCCCTAGAAAGTCAGGCTTTGAAAACCAGCAGAGTTTACATTCAGGAGAGGCAAAGTGCTATAGGAGAATGAGACTCTGTGTTTAAAGAGCATACACAAAGGGCATCCATCCAGGTCCCAGTGTGAAGACACCAATTTGAGAGGAACCTGGGTCAGAATCACTAGCTGAATTTGGTGAACCTCCTGGAGAGGCAAGAGGCAGCTGGGATTCCCCTGAGATTCTGGCGACAGCCATCTTTGGGATCTTGTACTGTGCTGACGGTGGTACTAGCAAGTGACATTTTGGAATCCACCCTCTAGCCCATTATCACGGGGGACTTGTCCCACCCACTAGTGGGCCCCTGGAAATCAGCTGGGCCAGGATCCAGCTCCACCTACCAGCATACCAAGAGTAGTTGGCCCTGATACAATGAAAGGGCACACACTTAGACCATATAGGAGGCACCTCTGGAGCATCTAGGTCAGGTAGCCACTGGGAGCCTACTGCTGGTCCCCATAAGATGTCTTCTACATAAGGCTACTTCTCCAAGATTGGAAGACACAACAGTACTACTATCTAATACATAGGAAAAAAAGAGAGAGAGAGAGAGAATTAGGAAAAATGAGAAGATATTTGAAGGAACAAAACAAACATCTCAGGAAAAACACTAAAACAGAGATAAGCAATATACCCAATAAAGATCTCAAGTAATTGTCATAAAGATGATCACTGAGCTCAGGAGAAGAACGGATGTACACGGTAAAAGCTACAACAAAGAGTTAGAAAATATAAGAAAGAACCAATCAGCTGAAGAATACAATAAATGAAATAAAAAATATACTAGAAGAAATCAACAGTAGATTAGATGATACAAAAGAATAGATTAGCAATCTGAAATTCAGAGTAATAGAAATCACCCATGCTGAACATAAAAGAGGGAAACAAAATTTTTTAATAGAAGTATTTAAGAGACTTTTGGAATAACGTCGAACATATTAACATTCACATTATAGAGGTCCCAAAAGGAGAAGACAGAGGGAGGCATAAAACTTATCTGAAAAAAAAAAACAAAAAACTGAAAACCTCCCTAGCCTTGGGAAGAAATAGATATCCAGATTAAGGAAGTACAGAGAGAACCCAAGAAGATGAAGTCAAGGGGGCTGTGGCACTGAGGCGAGGCAAAGGGAAGCAAAGCTGGGGCGGCAGAGCAGGTGCAGGCACAGGTGGAGCAGCCTCGTAGACCACCAGCCTCTCTCACCCTCACCCGCAGGTCGGTCGGAGGTCTCCACTGGTGAACACAGCGGCGTGGGCATGCAGGTGCAGCTCGCCAGCACATGAGCCAAGATGGGGACGCAGGGCAGTCCAGTCAAGAGCTACAACTACCTGCTTAAATTCCTGCTGGTGGGCGACAGTGACGTGGGCAAGGAGGAGATCCCGGAGAGCCTACAGGATGGCGCAGCTGAGTCCCCGAACACCTACAGCAATGGAATTGACTACAAGACAACCACCGTCCTGATGGACGGCCGGCGGGGTCAAGATGGAGCTCTCGGACACCGGGCCAGAGCAGGTTCTGCACCATCTTCGGGTCCTACTACAGGAATGCGCAGTGGATCCTCCTGGTATGTGACATCACCAACTGCTGGTCCTGCCACAGCACTGACCAGTGCATCAAGGAGATCAATGAGCACGCTCCCAGGGTCCCTTGGATTCTGGTCGCCGCTGGCTACACCTGGTCTTCAAGCACCAAGTCCTGACAGAGCAGGCAAGCGCCTACATGGAGAAAAACTTCATGACCTTCTTCGAAGTCAGCCCGCTGTGCAACTTCAACGTCTTGAGTCCTTCATGGAGCTGTCCTGCATTGTGCTCATGCAGCATGGCATGGAGATCTGGAAGCCAAACCGACCTCTGCTGCCATGCCATGGTTTCCCGCACCCCTGTGCACCTCATCGACAAGCTCCCGCTGCCTGTCACCATCAAGAGCCACCTCAAGCCATTCTCGATGGCCAATGGCATGAACGCCACCATGACGCACGAGAGATCCCACTTACTGGCTAGTGGAACAGGGGGCAGTGGCAGCAAAGGCAACAGCCTCAAGAGGTCCAAGTCCATCCGACCCCCTCAGAGGCCGCCCCAGAACTGCTCTCGGAGCAACTGTAAGATCTCTTAGCCGGGCAGGCTGCATCTCATCCAGACGCCCTCTGGGAGAGCTCACGCTTGGGGGATACTCCTGGCTGGATGCCAGGCCCAGTGCTGTGTGCAAGGAAACTTTGGCCACACAGTCCCTCCTGGGAAGTTTGGGGATCCACCTCGTAGGCTGGTGGGCTCAGCTAGACCAGCTCCACAGGCCAGTGTGGGGCTGTGCTGCTGGGATGGTGGCAAGCCACACCCAGGACCCCAAGGTGTGGCTCAGAAAAGCCCAGGAGGCAGCTCTGCCTGCCCCTCCCAGCTCCCCGTTTCCCTCCCCCCACCTTGAAAGGGCTGTCCCTGGGACTGGGGGTCAGTTCCCTTTCTTATTTATGTAAAAGATGGTTCACCCCTTTTGTACATTTTCAAAGGACCAGCAGGGAAGCCTGCTTGCAACCAATGGGTGAGCCCATGACAGCTGGGAGGATGAGCTTGGGGACCCTGGGAGAGGGCGGGTCTTTGAACCAAAGATGGGAAGAAATCCACCATCAAGGTGTGAATCCAACTTCACATGACACTTATCACAGGGATGTGGGCTGTGTGAGGGCCAGTGGGGACACATGGAAGCCTTGGGCAGCAGCAGTGTCAGACGCTGTGGCCACTCGCGGCGGCCTTTCTGAGTGTAGTGGTCAGCGTCCCCACCGTGTAATGCTGGGCAGTGGCAAGGGTCCAGGCCCCAGCAGTCTGTGTGGCTGGGCTGCAGCTTCCAGGACTCCTGTCAGCCTTCCTGGATGACATCCTGTGTGTCACAGAGCTATGGGTTTAGAGCCATGAGCAATTTGCAGGTTCCCAAGTGGAATTTCCATCCATGTTTCTTGGAAAAGGGGGAGTGGGGCATATACCCCCAAAACCCCCCCAGCTCCCTCCCACCCCACATGGGGACAGACAGCCTCCCCTGGTTCTGTTTACAAAATGCTGCTACACGAAATTGGCTCCAAGTCTGTCTGAGTGGAAGACGCAAGCTATCTGTAGACAATAAGTACTTGCTGGGGCCGCCAGGTCCTGGGCACGTTTGGTCTGAGCCTGTTCCACTTGCCTCCTCAGGTTTCTAGACCCTGTTCTGGCCAGCTGGTCTCCTGACCTTGGGTGATATCCCATAGCTGCTCCTCACCTGGTGTCACCCCTCTTTGAGGTCACCTGTCACTCATTTCTTAGTGGTGGAGCCTGAGCCCCTCCTCCAGGACCCACCAGCCAGCCTGAGCTTGCATCCATCTGGCTGGTGACGTGATCGCAGGTCACAGTGGCTCAACTCCACCTCCTGCCTATGGGCCCTTCCCTGGCCTGTGACCCCTGTGCTTGGGGACTGTTCTGTGGTGGGTGCCCCAGGGGCTGCTCTTCTGGGAGGTGAGGCAGGGAGGGGCTGCAGCACCTGTGAGTGGGAGCCTGGCCAAGGCCTGGCTTCCAGCAGGGTCAGGCGCAAGAGCCCCTTCTTTGGACTTTGTTTTGGGGAAAGATGGTCCTGGGTCAACACCATCCTTTGCTGCTGTCCTCACTTGTGACATTCCTGGGCTCATTAGGGACGGTTTTACTTTCTTTGTACAGTAAATGCAATTCAACTCTGGCCCAAAAAAAAAGATGAAGTCAAAGAAGTTCATCCCATCAAGGCACATTTTAACTAAAATGTCAAAAATTAAAGATAGAGAATATTAAGATCCGCAAGAGAAAAACAACTTGTTATGTACAAGGGAACTCCCACAAGACCATGAGCTGACTTCTCAGCAGAAGCTTTGCTGGCCAGAAGGGAGTGGCATTATACATTCAAAATGCTGAAAGGGAAAAACATACAACAAGGAATATCAACGTATTAAGGTTATCATTCACAATTGAAAGACAGATAAATAGTTTTACAAACAAGCAAATGCTTCAAGAGTTCATCACCACTAAACTAGCCTTACGAGAAATAAGGCACTTCACTAAGTAGAAAAGAAAAAGCCATAAGTAGAAATAAGAAAATTATGAAAGGAAAAATCTCAGGTAAAAGTAAATATAGTAAATAAATACAGTAAAGGTAGTGGACTAATCACTTATAAAGCTAGTAAGAAGGTTAAAAGTAGTGGGAGTTCTCCAGTAGCCCATCGGGTTAAGGATCCAGCACTGTTACTACAGCAGCTTGGGTTGCTACTGAGGCACAGATTTGATTCCTGGCCCAAGAACTTGCATATGCCATGGGCATGGCCAAAAAAAAAAAAAAAAAAAAAAAAGGCAAAAGTAGTAAATTCATCTAGAGCTACAGTAAGTAATTAAGGGATACATAAAATAAAAAGATATAAAATATAACATCAAAAACATAAAATCCAGGGGCAAGGGAGTAAAAATGTAAGTCTATTAGAAGGTATTTGAGCTTAACAGATCATCAGCCATACATAAATATTTTTATATATAAACGTCATGTTAACCAAAAACCAAAAACCCATAATACATACACAAAAAATAAAGAGAAATGAATTCAAACGTAATACTAACAATAGTCATTAAATCACAAGAGAAGAGAGCAGGAGAAAAAGGAAAGAAAGAACTATTTAAAAAAAAAAAACCTGGAAAATAATACACAATGGCAATAAGTACATACCTATCAATGATTACTTTAAATGTAAATAGATAAATGTTCCAATCGAAAGACATAGAGTTGAATGGATTAAGACCCAAATATTTATTGCCTACAAGAGATTCATAGCTGATCTCTAACACACACAGACTATAAGTGAGGGAATGAGAAAAGATATTCTAATGCAAATGGAAATAAAACAGAAGCTGGGATAGCAATACTTAGGGGAAATAAAGTTTAAAACAAAGACTGTAAAAAGAGACAAAGAAGGGCTTACTAATGATAAAGGGATCAATTTTTTAAAAAAGATATAAAACCTGTATGTATGTATGCACATAGCAGAGGAGCACGTAAATGCAAAAAGCGAATATTAACAGACATTAAGGGAGAAATTGACAGTAGCACAATAATAGTGAACCTCCTCTAATTTACGTTTTCATTGACAAACAGACAAACAAAACCCCCCTACTAATGACAGTTAAATCTATTTTGAATCGGAGTTTTTAATTGCTATATTCTTTAAAGTATTTATCATGCTATCAGTATTTAATGGATTTTCCTTCTTCTTTTCTTTCTCATTCTTATTTAAATTCACATTCTTACATTCTTTCTCTCCTCCAGTGAAGCATAAGGTAACACTAAATAGATTTGCAAAGGATCTTAGTCAACACTTCTTTTACACATGAAGAAACTGAAGAGAAATGACTTGTCCATTTTCACAGATAAAATTGGTAGGTAGATCCTAGATTAAGGATGTAGGTCGCTTGATTCCAGATTAGATACTCTTTTTGCTATACAACACCAAAACCTTCCCTACCCCTCCATAATACAGCTCGATCCACAACAAAATCTTTTAATAGTATAACTGATATGTGGAAGCCCTGATCCTCATGTTCATGGTCTTGATCTTTTTGGGGGGAGAAACTATACATTTTATTGAGATCCCATGATTGTTTGTGTTCAACAGTCATTAGCTGCTGCCCCTCTATTACTGCTGCTACTAATATTACTACTACTAATACAGTTGTTATTGTTAGTGATAGATAATACATATTATCTCTTTGAACTTGGTCCTTCATTTGCTAAAGTGGAGATAATTATCTAACTCATAGAATTGTGATGAGGAATACAAAAGAGATAATATATACAGGAGTGCTTGATAAACTTTTTTAAAGCGGCATAAAATACCAGGCATTATTATATTTGTCAGCAAGATATTATATAGTAATATAATTATATTATATAATTATATATTAGTGAAAATTATATCTGTATCTATATATTATCTATCTCTTATTTACTTCTTTTTAAATTAAAATTTCATACAGTATTATGTTAGCTTCAGAAGTAGAGCATAGTGATTAGACATTTAAATACACTACAAAATGATCGACATCCTAAGTCTAGAAACCATCTTCCCCATACGAAGTTGTTATAGTATTACTGACCGTAGTTCTCATATCCCCTGTCAAGTACATCCCCATGACCAGAAGTTGGTACCTCTTAATCTCTCACTTATTCCACTCCTTTCCCCTGCAGCCCCACCCTTTGGCAACCACTCATTTGCTCTCTGTATCTATGTGTTTGTTTTTGTTATCTTTGGGGAATCTAAGACTTAAAGATTGAAAAGTCTTGTATTTTAAAGACCAAAGATGTATCTGAAAAGCAACAATCTGTTTCTTTTAATATATATTCTTGCATAATTTCATTTAAAAAGAGTCCTTCTTTTGACAGTTGGTGAATTATGTCCCTGAGGGGTAAAACAAGATGTATTTTATGTCCTAGACACTAGCTCCTTTGATACATGAAGAATAAACTTTTTATTTAACCTCCCTTTTCTGGCTGATACTTTCTGCTGTCTTATTGCAAGCTAAAGGATACATTTGTGTATATATTTATGTAATCTCAGAAGCATCTCTGTAGTTGCAAAGTGGTAAAGAAACTACTTTCCATCATTTAATATTCTGATGCATAAGTTTTATATTTTAAGGCTGAAGGAAGATGTCTTCTCAAGGCCATTCTCTACCTGATACATTTTTTTAAATTATGTATTTCAGGCCCTGCTTGATACTCAGAATCTCTTGCGCACGCAAATCACAAATTTTACATTCAACCTGGGATTTTCAGGGAAATTTTACCATACAGGTAAGAAAAAGGAGATTAACTGTTCTCATTAAAGCCTCTCTGATCAAGCTCTTTAAAACTGTGACCCTTTCCTCTTCACACCTTCCGATAGTACCTGTATCTCTCCCCTACTTTTTTTCCTCATATTTTTCAATTTCATTTAACCTATTATTTTTTCAACCTTTAAAAATATTAATAGTTTGAACTTTTACCCACCATATTATTATCTAAGGGCCTTTCTTTTCTTTTGAACAATAATTTACATGTATAAATGTGCATAAGTAATAAGTATAGCGCTCGATGAATTTTCACAAAATGTGCAGAGCTGTTTACCCAACATGCAGATCAAGAAAGAGAAACTACCAGAATCTCACACACCCTCTCCTTTGTACTGTCTTACAGTCACTAGCTTCTCTCACAGAAAAACACTATCCTGACCTCTAATATCGTAAATGAGTTTGCCAGGCTTTGAGATGTGTATAAAAGAAAACGTATAGTATATATACTCTTCCATATGCAGCTTGTTTGGTTTAATATTATTTTGGTTTTACAGAAATTGGTGTGTATATTTGTAATTCTCTCATCTTCATTGGTTTTAGGATTCTACTGTTTTGAATTCATCAAAATTTCTTTATTCCGTTCCTTTCCAACGTAGATGGTTGGATTTTTTCTGGACTTTTGACTGTTTTTGAATAGTTGTGTTAAGGACAATTTTGTACCTCTCCTTCAGAGGACATAAGTAGTTTTTTCTGTTGGTTATCAGTCAGGAGAAGAATTGCTTGTTGTATGGTACATTTATGATCAGCTTTAGTAGATAATGCCAGTTTTTCAAATGTTTACACCAATTTATATTTCCAACAGTTTATGAATTGTCCTGTTGTTCTACATTCTGACCAGTATTTGATATTGTCTTTTTAATTTAGGCTTTCTGGTGGGTATATAGAGATATCATATTATGGTTTAAATGCACATTTTACTGATGAGTAGTGAAACTGAGCTTCTTTTGTATATTTATTGACCATTTAGATATCCTCTATTTTGAAATACCTTGGTATTTTTTAAACTGATTGTCTGCTTTTACTTACTGATTTGTAGAAATTTTTTATATATTTCTAATGAGCCCTTTGTCAGTTATGTTTTGCAAATATTTCCTCCTAATGTGTAGGTGTCTTTTTACACTCCTACTGGAGTGTACAAAAATACTTAATTTTATTACAGTCCAATTTATCTTTTTCCTTTTTTGTATCTTTTTAAAGACATCTTCTCATGCCACAAAATCATGAAAATATGTTCCTACATTCTTAAAATGTATACATCTGAGATCCATCTGAAATTGATTTTTGTGTATGTGTGACATAGGGGTCAAATATCCTCTTTTTTCCATAAAGATATCTAACTGGTACTAAGTATTGAAAAGGTCACCCCTTTCCCAAGGTACCCTGGTGGCATCATTGTCATAAATTAGAAGTCCACATTTGTGTGGACTCTGTTTCTGGACTCTCCTGTCTATTGGATCTATTTGTGTCATCATACTAGCTTATCTATCATAACTTTATAATTGATGTTGATATCTGTTATTGTAAGTCCTTCAAGTTTGTTCATCTTCAAGATTTCCTTGGCAATTCTTTTTGCATTTTTATACAAATTTTAAAATCTTACCAATATTTACAAAGAAACTCACTAGAATTTTGATTGTGATTACATTAAATCCATTAATTAATTTGGGGAGAATTGCTACCCTAAATCTTGAGCCTTCCTACCCTTGAACATATGTAGGTCCTCTTTAACTATACTTCACAAAACTTTATTGTTTTTATATTTATTCCATGGTAGAGTGTTTTGGTGCAGTAGTAAATGGTGTCTTGTTCATTTTTTACTTGCCATTTCTCTGTTGCTAGCATGTAGAAATATAATTGATTTTATGTATAGACCTTATATTCAACCTTGCTACATTCATTTATTAATTCTATAGATTATAGATTCTTTGGGATTCTCTACCTATTCAATCATTTAATTTTTGAATAGTAGAAATTTTATTTCTTTCTGAGCTTTATGAATTTTTTTCTTTTCTTTGCCTATTGCACTAGCTTGGATCTCCAGTAAATATTAGATAAAGGTGGTGATAGTAACACTCATATCTTGTTCCCGACCTCAGGGAAAATACTTCAGTAGTTTTGTTCCTATTTTTGAGGGGAATTCTTTGAACAGACTATTTTATAGAAACTCATTTTTAGTTTAAGAAATTCTAAATTGCTAAATGTTTTATCATGAATGGATGTTGAATGCACTTTATTTTTAAATTATCAATTGTTTTTCTTCCTTCACTAAAGTGAACACTCCACAAAGACTTTCCTGCTATAACATCAGCAAGTAGAACAGAGTCTATTGAAAAAAAAAAAAATGAATTAGTCAACAAATGATTCAGTGAAAATAAAATTACTCTTATTTTAACTATTAGTATTTATATGGAACAAGGTCAGGTTGTTCAAATAAAATTTGACCATGTTGTGTTGTGAAGGAAAATCACCCTAAGTATTAAGAATAATTACTTCCTCGAACATAATAGAAATATAAGAAAACACTCCTGGGAACTCAATTTTTTGCCCAGTGCTGAAGGCTAATGAATGTCTCTAGCCAGTTGCTTTCCTTCATTGTTTTTTCTGACAGATTTGTCCTTTTTCCTTACAGGTACTTCCCACAGCTCACAGTAAGAATGTCCCCTCTCTAAGCCAGGGAAAATAGAACAGAGGAGGAAGCTAAGGCCAAGGCTTGAAGAGTTTTGTTGTCTGTATAAGGTCTGAAAGCATCCACAAAAACTTAGCTAGGGTTGCATAAAATCAGCTTTCAGTGGGAACAGATATAAAATTTAATACTATGAATCCTTTTAAAATTACGTATTGTAAAGTTTAATTGAATTACATTGTCTTGCCTTCTAAATGAGTAATTCCTTTTTCTACTAAAAATTCTATTTTATTCAGTCTTGAAGGGAAGGAGTAAAACAGCACTGTCATAATAGTAAGACTTTATTTCAGAAGAGGGTTTCCTTTTGTTTGATTCATTTTAGTTTTTGAAGGATTTGTGCACTTTGTGAGAAATAAAGAGATGAAGGAATACAAATTACAGTTCCTTTTTTGTAAGCACCACCATACTCTAGGTACTTAGCTAAGCACTTTTCATGTACCTTTTCACTGAATGCTAGGAGTTAAAGGATGTATTATCTTGTTTTCTAAATAATAACATAGAAACTTAGAGGGGGCCCAAGGTCATATAGCTAGTTAAGTGTTAAAAAATAGTCTTAACTTTAGGTCAGTCAGAGCCCAAGTCTTACATACTAGAAAAAATCAGTTTTCATCATTTAATGGGCAACCTTTGATTAAGGAAGTTGAATGGCAAAAGGTTCCTTCCCCTAATCTGTGGATTCTTTAGGACTGTATATTTTCCCAAATCACTGAGAAACAATAGTATTTGTAAATTCCAATTATAGCACAGAATTAACAACATGAAGAGTAATGTTAGATGAATGAGTAAATGCTAATTATTTCTAACTTCTAAGTTTGGTCAGTGATGGCTAAAGGTCCTAAATTTGGAGTTGTGTGATCTGGGTCAGAATTCAGCTTCTATCGCAATATTCCCAATGACTTGTGACAAATTACTTCACCCCTCCAAATATCAATTCTCTTATCTGTAAAACAGAGTTAGCAGTGGCTCTTAGCTCGGAGGGTTGTAGTGAGAATTAAATGAGATGACAGTTGAAAAACATAACACAGTCTTCATCAATGATGGTTTTTAATATAATATCAGAGTAGGAAATACTACAGAGAAAATACAAAAGAGACATAGGTTATTCGAATAGATACATAAAATAATAATTTGCATTAACTATAAGATCTGAGTGTAGTTTTGTAACAACTTAAGAAATGACACTTAAAAATTGAGGAATTTGACTTCTAGTTCTCTCTTTCTCCAGTTCTGACAAAAATTAGTAAAATAGAGGGATAAAGCAGTGTCAAGAGGCGAGGACAATCAGCTATGAACAACTATGTTTCAACTGCTTTTTACCATGATGTTTTAAGTAATAAGCAATAGATACTTGTTCTCAATATAATCAGTTCTACTGTAAAATGATTTACAAGGATTTAAAGGAAATTAGATAAGAACGACTTATGAATAAAAAAGGATAGGCATACAATTACGCCTACTGTGAATTTACATAAATCTGTCAGAGGGCAGACATTGTCTGACTCTTCCATGATTAAAATTATGAATATTTTAATAGCAGATTTCACCATGATATTCAGGAAAGGACAACACATGCCTGAACTCTTTCCAAAGAATTCTGAAATCTGTCGTATTATCCTGATAAATAAACTTTGGGAAAGGTTGACTAGAAAAATACATAAAGGGGAGATAAGAAGGATGCAGGGAAAGATAGGAGATGTAGGAGAGAAGGAATAGAGATTAAAAGTCATAGAAGGGGTGACTTTTCATAAACTAGAAATTTCAGCTTAGGCAGGGGCGGTGGAAGTCAGGAATAAACTGATTACTGGGAAACCCCAAGAGATGTCTGCCTGTTTTCAGTATGGGAAAGTAAAACTGTAACAAGTAACTGACTATAATCTCAATTAATATGGTATTCTGAGGACATACAAAATGTTCAGCAAGGGGAGAGTAGAGATGTTTAACTGCAAGGAAACCAAATGACATCATTCTTATGTATAAATATATATATATATGTATTTAAGCATAACCAGTCATATGCAGCAAATATTTCTTTTTTGTTTTGTTTTTTGTTTTTTTTGTTGTTGTTGTTGTTTTTTTAGGGTCGCACCCACGGCATATGGAAGCTCCTGGGCCAGGCATAGAACCCTCGCCACAGCAGTAAGCCAAGTCATAGCAGTGACAATGTTGGGTCCTTAACTGTTAGGCCACTAGGGAACTCCTAGTTCTTAAATTCTTAAATACAGTGTCCCCTCTGCTACATAACACTACATGAAACACCCTCCCATGCAATATTATAGTGGGAAAAAAAAAAAACCTGAAAGACACATGTAAGAGATACAAGAAGAACAGGAGCAGGAGCAGGAAATATAGGAGGAAAAAAGATAGGCATTTTAGATTACCCAGTATGTGTCAGGACTATGTAGACACTTGATATTTTTGCTGACATGAACAGTGACCTGCCCACAATGACACAACTCAAATGTGATGTAACCTACAAATAAACTAAAAATGTGTGACTCCCAAGGCTATACTTGTTAAACTGTGCTGTGGTAGCATGATTATATGACAAAGAAGAAAAAATAAGGGGAAAAAACGGATTAAAGATGCTCTTTACAGAGAGAGAAAAAGTTCCTTCATATCAGCAGAGTACTTAAGCACTTGAAAATGAAATTGAAGACTGTCCTTGTTGAAAGATTTGTTATTCCACTCATTCTATACCACTCATCCTATTCCTCCTATATAAATGAGAACATCCATGCAGCCTCATACTATGTCTTTATCTCTGGTGTCTTGCATTGCCCACCACATCATAGAATCTGATTCATTTCCCACCAATGGGTTCTGCCTTTCTTCTCTTGGAAAATTAAATGAAAGCACAGTGTAACAAGCTCTGGGCTCAGCTGGCTGTGCCAGGGGAGAAGTCCACTTCCCATTTTTAGCCTGTAGGGCCCTATTAACACCAGTCACATCAGAATTATGGCTGAAAATATGAGAGGAGGTTTTCCTACACACAAAGAGGACATCATTTGAGGAATCCGCTGTTCTAGGACCTTATTGGATTCAGTATTGTGGCTGAAATTAAAGTGTGGCCGCCTAACTTTGTGACGGTTAATATCACAAAGGACAGGCACATTACACTGCTCTCATTTCATGCTTCAGTAAAGAAATTCTGCCTGCGGAAGTACAGAAAGAGACTCCTACCCCCTCACAGAAGTTCAGAGAACTGTGTAATTTCCCACACTAAACTAAACTGCAGATTGGAGAAAATGAAAGAAAGAAAACAAGCCCAAATGTGAAAAATCAGAGGGACAACAACAAAGCTGAGTCTCAAGGAAATAGAGGTTTCTGGGTGGAAAGTCAGCTTTCAAGAACTTGAGAGAAAGGACAAGTGGGAGGGACTTGAGTGCCACCAAGGAGCATGGTGCTACTTAGATTGTTTTACAATTTTACCACTTCTCAGCTTCTTTCCATCACTTTCATACTTTCTTTTTTCTTTCCTTCAGCTTTCTCTAATTTTCCTACATTTCCTTCCCTTTTTCCCCTTTTTATGCCTTAGTTTTCACTAAATATACACTGAGTAACTTCTTCTGAGACCTAAGGAGTAATCCAGATAAATTATGGAATTATTTCATTGCACTGTTGTGTCACAACCCATGATGAAATGATCTACCACGAGAGGTCATTGCCTCATTCATATGCCCTTGACTGCATTCCTTACTTATCCCCCATTCTCTCCAAACAACAAATTACACAGAAATCCCTGAAGTTAAAAGTCCTCAAGTCCGTTGGACAGGTTGTGTGTTTCCACCTCGCAGTGATTTTTATATCAATGTCTCATGTTTTAAAACTTTTAAAAGAGTTGTGCTGCAGTGTCTGGTTGTTCTCTTTTTTTTTTTTTTTTATTTTCCCACTGTACAGCAAGGGGGTCAGGTTATCCTTACATGTATACATTACAATTACATTTTTCCCCCAGCCTTTCTTCTGTTGCAACATGAGTCTCTAGACAAAGTTCTCAATGCTATTCAGCAGGATCTCCTTGTAAATCTATTCTAAGTTGTGTCTGATAAGCCCAAGCTCCCGATCCCTCCCACTCCCTCCCCCTCCCATCAGGCAGCCAGAAGTCTCTTCTCCAAGTCCATGATTTTCTTTTCTGAGGAGATGTTCATTTGTGCTGGATATTAGATTCCAGTTATAAGTGATATCATATGGTATTTGTCTTTGTCTTTCTGGCTCATTTCACTCAGGATGAGATTTTCTAGCTCCATCCATGTTGCTGCAAATGGCATTATGTCATTCTTTTTTATGGCTGAGTAGTATTCCATTGTGTATATATACCACCTCTTCCGAATCCAATCCTCTGTCGATGGACATTTGGGTTGTTTCCATGTCCTAGCTATTGTGAATAGTGCTGCAATGAACATGCGGGTGCACATGTCTCTTTTAAGTAGAGTTTTGTCCGGATAGATGCCCAAGAGTGGGATTGCGGGGTCATATGGAAGTTCTATGTATAGATGTCTAAGGTATCTCCAAACTGTTCTCCATAGTGGCTATACCAGTTTACATTCCCACCAACAGTGCAGGAGGGTTCCCTTTTCTCCACAGCCCCTCCAGCACTTGTTATTTGTGGATTTATTAATGATGGCCATTCTGACTGGTGTGAGGTGATATCTCATGGTAGTTTTGATTTGCATTTCTCTTATAATCAGCGATGTTGAGCATTTTTTCATGTGTTTGCTGGCCATCTGTATATCTTCTTTGGAGAAATGTCTATTCAGGTCTTTTGCCCATTTTTCCATTGATTGATTAGCTTTTTTGCTGTTGGGTTGTATAAGTTGTTTATATATTCTAGAGATTAAGCCCTTGTCGGTTGCATCATTTGAAACAGTTTTCTCCCACTCTGTAAGTTGTCTTTTTGTTTTCTTTTGGGTTTCCTTTGCTGTGCAAAAGCTTTTCAGTTTGATGAGGTCCCATGGGTTTATTTTTGCTCTAATTTCGATTGCTTTGGGAGACTGACCTGAGAAAATATTCATGATGTTGATGTCAGAGAGTGTTTTGCCTATGTTTTCTTCTAGGAGTTTGATGGTGTCCTGTCGTATATTTAAGTCTTTCAGCCATTTGGAGTTTATTTTTGTGCATGGTGTGAGGGTGTGTGTTCTAGTTTCATTGCTTTGCATGCAGCTGTCCAGGTTTCCCAGCAATGCTTGCTGAATAGACTTTCTTTTTCCCATTTTATGTTCTTGCCTCCCTTGTCAAAGATTAATTGACCATAGGTGTCAGGGTTTATTTCCGGGTTCTCTATTCTGTTCCATTGGTCTGTCTGTCTGTTTTGATACCAGTACCACACTGTTTTGATGACTGTGGCTTTGTAGTATTTCTTAAAGTCTGGGAGAGTTATGCCTCCTGCTTGGTTTTTGTTTCTCAGGATTGCTTTGGCGATTCTGGGTCTTCTGTGGTTCCATATAAATGTTCGGATTGTTTGTTCTAGTTCTGTGAAAAATGTCCTGGGTAATTGGATAGGGATTGCATTGAATCTGTAGATTGCTCTGGGTAGTACAGCCATTTTTACAATATTGATTTTCCCAATCCAGGAACATGGAATATCTTTCCATTTCTTTACATCTTCTTTGATTTCTTTGATTAAAGTTTTATAGTTCTCGGCATATAGGTCCTTTACCTCCTTGGTCAGGTGTATTCCGAGGTATTTGATTTTGTGAGGTGCAATTTTAAAAGGTATCGTATTTTTGTATTCCTTTTCTAATATTTCATTGCTGGTATACAATGAAATGCAACTGACTTCTGAATGTGAATCTTATATCCTGCTACTTTGCTGAATTTATTAATCCGTTCAAGTAGTTTTGGGGTTGAGTCCTTAGGGTTTTCTATGTATAGTATCATGTCATCTGCATACAGTGACAGTTTGATCTCTTCTCTTCTTATATGGATGCCTTTTATTTCTTTTGTTTGTCTAATTGCTGTGGCTAGAACTTCCAAAACGATGTTGAAGAGCAGTGGTGAGAGTGGGCATCCCTGTCTTGCTCCCGGTTTGAGTGAGAAGGCTTTCAGTTTTTCCCCATTGAGGATTATATTTGCTGTGGGTTTCTCATAAATGGCTTTGATTATATTCAGGAATATTCCCTCTATACCCACTTTGGTGAGGGTCTTGATCATGAATGGATGTTGGACTTTGTCAAATGCTTTTTCTGCGTCTATTGAGATGATCATATGATTTTTGACTTTTTTTTTGTTAATGTGGTGTATGATGCTGATTGATTTGCGTATGTTGAACCATCCTTGTGAACCTGGGATGAACCCAACCTGGTCATGGTGTATAATTTGCCAAGTGACAGATTTTCCTTTGCTACATTTCATGTTCAAAGTCTTTTATGTATCTAAGATAGTATAAATGGTATCTTTCAAATACATATTTAGGATTACATAATTGGATGGAGGGATGGATGGATAGATGGACAGATAGATACATACAGACATATAAATAGGCAATCAGTACAACAGAAATTAACTAAATAATCTTTCCCCCTTTCACTCCATCCAAGGAACTGAAGAGGAAGATGAAGGGGATGACCGTCTTTTGGGGTCTGTTGATGAGTTCTGGTGGTTTCCACATATGTGGAGCCATATGCAGCCGCACCTCTTCCATAATGAGTCATCTTTGGTGGAGCAGATGATTCTCAACAAAAAATTTGCCTTAGTAAGTAACTCACTTTGAATATTACATTGAACTAATGTACACTGATAACAGAAATGACTAGCTTTTTATATTGAGAACATCTTAGAGGTTTTTAGCATATTGGCACTTTTAAGCAGGTTTTCCTGTGTGATCATTAGAACGAATTGGTATTTCAGCCTTTCATTATGTGACTTTTGAGTTTGTATTGGTTGTTCATCACTATTCTTAATGCTTTGAGTGGTCTAATTTAAAAGGAACTTCACAACACACTCACAAGATTCAGTTACATGACATTGCAGACAGAGCTCATAAAATATGATATCCAGAAGGAGCTCCTGCTATACTGGGAAGACAAAATATACACATAAAACAAATCTCCACACAGAAAAAACTTATGGTTAACAAAGGGGTTGTGGGAGGGATAAAGTAGGAGTTTGGGATTAGCAGATGCAAACTACTATATATAAAACAGATAAACAAGTTCCTACATATAGCACAGGGAATTGTATTCGATATCCTATGATAAAACACAATAGAAAAGAACAGGAAAAAGTTCTTCAATATATACATACTTGAATAAGTTTGCTGTACAACAGAAACTAACACAACATTGTAAATCAACTATAATTCAATTGTTTTAAAAAGTCTCCAACAAGATGAAATATTCCTTGACCTAGTGCCAAACCACACAGACATAAAACCCACAGTTTGGAGAAATGAATGTCATTGGGAGTACCTAGGGAAATATTGTAGAAATAGGATTTTAGGTACCCTCTAAAATAAGAATAAGATTTAAGCGTCAGAGAGAATTTGGAGTTAAATGAGGCTGAGGGAAAACTGCAGGTAGGAGACTATATTGTGGGCAGAAGGCAATGAAGACTTGATCCAGAAGCAACAGAAATGGGAAGAAAACCATTTCAAAGCCATCACATACATATAACATAAGAATGGAACATTCACTTGACTGAAGGAAGATAACAATATTTTATGCTAAAGGGATTCAGATTTGGGATAGGAAAATATACAGTAAAAGTAGAGATGGTCAATAATGGTTAACAAGTGAATAAGCCATGTGTTTGGGGTGGGGAGGATGTTTGACCTTTGTTTCTTTGAATTATTCTAATGGGCACACAAACATGTGGAGGTAGTCCAGACAAGCCATTATTTACCCAGCATTCTCCCTCCCTGGGCAGGGAGTACCCTGAGCTAGAAATTACAGTCTGTCCATCATAGTTCCTAGCTTATAAAGATACTCAGTAAGTATTTATAGTATAAATGATCAAGGCAGCAGAAATTACCACTCAAAAAGCAATTGAAGTGTAATATGTCTGTTACAGCATTTTTCTCATTGGCAAACCCCCAAACTTATATTATAGTGTTTGTAGCTTATGTTAATAAATCTAAAACCATCAAATTATGTTTCTAGGCAAATCCCACTAATTGTAGACTAAGCCTAGTGTGCAAAACAAATTAAAATACACTGCACTGGTTAATTTGGGTATGATTTGAAAAATTCTAAAATGTAACCACTCCCTTGACAGACAGAAAATGTTTTACTACAGATGTGAAGTCCTGACTTTCAAACCAGAAATGACTGATTTGAAGTACAATCTGCTCAGTTTTGAAACTTCCACACGTGCATATGCCTTTACCAACATTATAGTTCCTAAACCTGAAGATATATGATTTCCTTATATATCTACCCTCAACATATTTTACTGTAAAATGGCATAGATTGGGCTTGTAACACTGTGGAAACACGAGCAAGTGTAACATCTCCCTCTGCTGGCCACCCAGCCATGTAACTATCAGTTTTTTGGCTAATCAGAATTTAAGTATGATGCCCTCTTGCCCAATTATCATGGAATATACTCTACATCAACTTTAAAGCCCAGAGATGTTTGGGTAGTTGATCCACATGGTACCTAACTCAAATTTATGCAAGAAAAGTTAGAGTTTATAAAATGCATTGCTTTTTCCACGAGGATACAGAAGGCCAGATGCTTAAGGCTAGCATCAGGGGCCCATGCTTATCTTTTAACTTCAATCTACTCCCCAAAATAAATACACAGCTTCAAGTGCACCTTTGTCACGTATTGAGATTTTGTCAAGAAAGCAAAAATAGTGTCCTATAATGCTCCTATTGTGACTATGTTTTGACAGCATTTGCAAACTCCTGTGAGATGGAGAGCCACCATTTTCCCCAAAAATATAAATAGGCGTAATAAACAGGATGTAAAAATGGATAAATGTCACAATTTGTAATAGAGAGCACTAAAAACCCCCTCCATGCTGCAAGCATTAATTCTATCATGTTCAGAAGTCTAAAAGAATGCTCATGTTAGTAACATTCATCAGCGAGAGAGGATGTAGAAAAGAAAATTACTTTGTGGTTTCTTTTTAAAATTGTGGAGAAAGAAAGGAATTTGTAAAAGAGGAAAATACATACAGAAAGTACCAGTAAAAGATAAACTAAGAGGTGAGGAGGAAGATTTTGAGGTTTGTCGTTATTGCTGTTTTGGTAGCCTTCAAAAACAATAGTTTATCAAGGCAGATTTGATCAAAGACATGATATTCACATAAATATTCTCCTGAAAATAGAATATTATCTAAAATAATGGTATTCTATTGTGACTTGGATGAATGAATCAATGTATGCCAGTATTATGATTATGCTCAAAACATACTTGAGAGTACATGCAGTAAGAACAGATATACACAGGAGTTACACATTTTTTTTTGGAATTCTCAACTGAAAAGCATCATGAACCGAAAGAGTAATTCAGAATTGAAATTTGGTCATTCTTAACCTCAAATTCCAAGCAGAGGACATTTCTTAAAGGTATCATTCCTAGCTTCAGGTTGACAACCCAAATTATGGTCCTTGAGGCAGTATGGAACATTCATAAAAGTTTAATCAAATACGGAACCAGTCAGCTTTTTTGTCAAGAGAGGACACACATGAGAAGAGACTGAATCCAGGATCAGTCCCTTCTGAGCCAAGAAAACATGAAGGATAATAGAAGCATTGGGGAACAGTGATTAGTACTTAACACACACTAAGTAGATAATAACTGTTGTTTTTATTATCACTATATTCAGTATCATAAAACTGCCATCTTCAGTTTTTGCCTGGGTTCCTGAGGTATTTGGAGTGATAGGTAAGAGGGACAAAAATCTTCAAGTTTAAAAGCTTATTTTGTATTCAAAAAATATTTAGTTAATGTGAATTCTACACATTTTCCAATATGTGTTACCTCTTTTACTTCCCACTAAAGCTTTAGGGTTATAAAACTGCTTTGTTACTAAATTTAAAGATGTAATAAAAGTTCAAGTGTTTCATTTTAGTTTTTTATTAGTATTATAGTTGATTTATAATGTGCTAATTTGTGCTGCACAGCAAAGTGACCCAGTGATATATCTCACACACACACACACACACACACACACACATTCCCTTTCTTATATTATCTTCCATCATGGTCTATCCAAAAAGACTGGGTATAGTTCCCTGTGCTATATAGTAGGACCTCACTGTTTATCCATTCTAAATGTAATAGTTTGCTTCTACTAACCCTAAACTCCCAGTCCGTCCCACTCCCTACCCCTGCCTTGGCAACCACAAGTCTGTTATCCATGTCTGTGAGTCTGTTTCTGTTTTGTGGATTGGTTCATTTGTACCATATTTCAGATTCCACATATAAGCGGTATCATATGGTATTTGTCCTTCTCTTTCTGACTTAATTTTGGATGTATTCTATATTCTTACAACAACTCTGCATTGTAGGTATATTTATTCTCACGCTATAGAGAAGAAAACTATTGTCAGAAAAATACAGGTGCCCCCTCATGATGATAAGGCTCACTAGTGGTATAATTTAAAATGAGAAATCCCGGTTTTCTAAAACTTCATAAATTGTGATCTCCAAGCTTCCTCAGTAGGCTCCCAAAGCAATTCACAGGTATAAGTCTAGATTTCTCTTTTCCCAGTAATCCAAGAGAGTATGTGGGAATTCTGCTGACACAGGGGGAGATTGAGAACAAGAGGTGGAACTCATAGAGCAACTTTAACCTTAGGTTCCCAAAGGTTCTCTAAGGTTGGCAGAGTTTCTAAAATGTTGGGAAGGAAGACACACAACATTTCCATATAACTAGATATAATTTATCATGTATAGATATACACTCTAATTCCAAAAGACTTTATTCTGGAGAAAATTCTGCCTCCACTCTCAGCTCACTGGATGGAACAAGCAGTATTGTGCTAATATTGCATTTCTAAATTGGGTCACATTCTGCTATTTTTTCCACCAGTGTGGAGGCTCTAAATTTAAAGATGAGCATGAATGTTGCCCAATGAAGGAGCTGAAAGAACATACAAAGAAGCAACTGGATTTTCAAACAAAACTCGAGGTCATGGATAAAATTCAATAGTCAAACAAGTAATTGGGTTAAAAGGACATTTCAACACTTCCATCTGAGAGAATCTGAGGCTATGATGTAAAACCCTTTGGTTGGGCCTTCTCTATCACCATTTACAGCCAAACACCTGCTATTTTCACTGTGTTTTAGCAAACACAACTGATCTATTAATCCTTTTGCACCATGTGGACACTTCTATATCACAAGGGAATTTGAGGTCCACTTTAATTTAGCTTTGAAAGCTCTGTCTGAGTGCTTATGATGGAAGGTCAAGCAAATCCTTTAAGCAAACTTGCATTTGATGATTACCACCATCAGAAAATACAGCTTCAGAGGTTGATTAGAAAATATTTTTAGTTGTCAAATATGGACCAATGCAGGTATTAAAATGAAATTTCAACAGGGGATTTTTTTTTTTTTGGAAACGTATCATTTCTGAGGCAATGATTAATTGTAACATTAATTACTGACCTCTAACACAATTTAAAATAGCTATTATACAGCTTTAAAAATTGGATAAAATTCTATTAGAAAAATAACTACATTTAAATGTCAAAAAATCATCAGTATATATACTCTCAAATGAAGAACTGGATTTAAATTTTAGTGAATTGTAATAGTTTAATTTTTAATGATAAAATAATTAATAGAAATTTTTATCATAGAACTTATTGCCAATATCAATGATACTTAGCTCTGTTATAAATGATGCTATCAAAATTAGTAGATTAGTAGAAGTGGGACAATGTTCCCGATCCTGAAAACATAAAATCATAAAATCTTGCCTAGGATTGTACTTTTGACTGCATTATCACTATTCTGTCATATCATGTCCTTTTCCTCCCTCTTTTCCAGGTTCAGCAGAACCTGCTAATTTACATTAGCTGAAATGTCTAGTGTCAATTATGCAACTTTTTAGATTAGTGAGCACATTAACTTTTCCAAAATGGAAGTAAAGATTATAATATCAAAATGTAATTTAAAATATATTGAAAGACTTGCTGGCTTAAGGAATATATAATAATCTCTTAATTAGTTTTCTTGCCAGCTAGAGAATAAATGAATTTTATCATTTTTACTTCGGTGAAGCACTTTATAAAAAAGGGACATTAGATTTACATTTTTATTTTATTGATATTGAAAATAAAGTATAATTTCAAGAGTCCTAATAGAAATGGAGTTCAAATCATGATGCAGAAATTCTCCTCTGAGCTGGTAGACCACTTATCCATTAATGCAGGCAGCACAGTTTAGGAAAGACACCAGCCATTATTCAGGACAGGATGACCAAAATGGCATATGATTTACTTCACAAGGAGAATGGCTGAAGAAACTTGGGATAAAAGATACACAAGAAGATTAAGGTTATATTATCAGGGTTAATATTCAACTTAAAAGTACTGGTATGGCCCTGTCAGTTATTACAATATTGAAAAGTGTCAATACTCCCAACTACCACCTCCGACCCTCCCCAGGGATGTCCCAAACCACCCAACTACTCAGCAACTAAAGGGGCCTGGCTCAGAGTCTCCAACATCTGGCTCCAGCTCTCCAGCTGGCAAAAGGTCTCATGGATCGGTGGATGGCATGCAGACTGGTAAATATTTTGAGTTCTATCCCTGAATAAGATCAATCTATCAATCCATCGATGAGAATAAAATCCACACAACTGCTAATCTTCTTTGGCTTTTTCGTCTCTCTCACTCCAAGTTCCCAATCATTCAGTTTCTATGAGTTCTTTCTTTTGCACCATATCCTACTCCATTTCAAAACTGCCCATCCTTGCTCCACTTCCAATTTTTTTTATCCCACACCTGGATCACTGCAGCAGCATCCAAACTAGTCTCCCCACCCCCCTATTCTTTTCCTTTCATTTATGCTTAGATCAGGGAAAGCTGTGACATTTGAAATTCTGTTATTAGAGTTCCCATCATGGCCCAGCGGAAACAAATCCGACTAGGAACCTGAGGTTGTGGGTTCAATCCCTGGCCTCACTCAGTGTGTTAAGGATTTGGTATTGCTGTGGCTGTGACAAAGGCTGGCAGCTGTAGCTCCTATTTGACCCCTAGCCTGGGACTCTCCATATGCCGCGGGTGCAGCCCTAAAAAGCAAAAATAAATAAGTATAAATAAAAATTTTTTTTAAAAAAATTCTGTTATTCTCTTTCCCCTGCATGAAACAGAACCTTGTGTTTCAGGGAGAAAGATTCTTGACTCTCCAGATTTCACCTATCCTCAATTAATCTCCACAACCACCTGTGAGCCTAGTTATTCCTATATTTAATATGCAAAAGGTAAGGCTCAGAGAGCTTACACAATTTTCTTAAAATCACACAACCATTGAAAGGTAGAGAAAGGATGGATTTGATCCTAGATCTGTCAAGCTCCAAAGCCCACATAATCAGCATGGTTTTTATAACTGAAAACTGCCATGCCATTGGTTCTGTTATTGACTACTATTAGAAAAACTTCATAACCAGAATGCTCTTACTTCCTTGGAGAGTTGTATTTCTTTCTTTCTTTCTTTCTTTCTTTCTTCTTTTGCTTTTTTAGGGCCACTCCTGTGGCATATGGAAGTTCCCAGGCTAGGAGTCAAGTCAGAGCTACAGCTGCTGACCTATGCCACAGCCACAGCAATGCAGGATCCTTAACCCACTGAGCAAGGCCAGGGATCAAACCACTTCTTCATGGATACTAGTCAGGTTCATTACCACTGAGCCATGACGGAAACTCTGAAGAGTTATATTTCTAAACAAAGTCAAAATGTTAAACCTGGCATTTTACAATGTTTATCTTTTCAGTAGCTGTTTGTTACATGATTCATATAATTTTTTGTGTTTGTGTCATCAGCACCACAAGTATTAACTATCCTTATGGCTATTATAAATATCAGAGGGTATGCAATAGTTATAACAAAGATCAATAGCAACTTTTCTATTCTGTCAGTAATATTACTTCAGTTAAAATTAGTACCATGCAGACTTAAAGATTTATAGTCTAATCAACCTTATGTATTTAGAAAGATTAAATGTGTTTGCAAATACTTTGGAAATTTAAGCCTGTCCCTGAATTGTTTATAGCTTTATTACCTCTCAAGGACCCTCAAAGGTCTATATTAAACTCATGGCTTCAAACTCTGAGAAAACTGGATTAAATTAAACCCTCCAATTCCTCCATTGTGTCTCAAGATAATTTTATTTTCAGTTATTTTGCTACAGCATAGGAAAATAAAGCTTCATAGATTCATTTTTTTTTTTTTTACATTTCTACAAACTCCTTCATGTGTTTGCTTGAAGAAATTTTAGCAATTCAAAGAAGTCAACCTGGCCTGTGCAAAGTACAAGTGTTTACATCATTCTTTTGAGAATTCTTATAAAAGTGTACCCTTTAGTGGTGTGTTTATTTATGAGACACTCAACAAAAATCTGAGAACACTTCAGAAATTCTGAAGGGAACTCTAAGAGAGGAAAACAGTATGCTCTGTTAAATGGAAACTTACTTGAAATAAATTACATAATTTTGGGGGAAAACTAGAAGAAAATCTGTCACTGTCCCCCAAACAATTATTTTTTAGAGGTTACAAGTGAAAATGAAGTTTCAAACTGAGTATACATACCTTTTATAATCTTTTTCTGTACTGGTACTGAAGTTTAGCTAATTTTTTTTCTAGAATTTCTCTTTTATTCTTCCGGTTTTATTGAGATATAATTGACACACAGCACTGTGTAAGTTTAAGGTATACAGCATGATGATTTGATTTATATACATGATGAAATGATTACCACAAAAAGCTTGGTGAACATCCATCATCTCATACAGATACAAAATTAATGGAATAGAAAAAAAAAATTTTTCTTTGTGATGAGAACTCCTCAGATTCACTCTTTTAACAACTTTCTTATATATTTATCATGCTATATATTACAACCCTAGTATTTATTTATCTTATAACTGGAAGTTTGTACCTTTTGACTACTTTCATCCAATCCCCCCTTCTCCCATCCCCGTCTCTGGTAATTACAAATCTGATCTCTTTTTCCATGAGTTTGTTTGTTTTTAAAGTATAATTGACCTACAATGCCATGCTAGTTCCTATTATACAACATAGTGATTAGATATTTTTATACATATTTCTGGAATTTCTTAACACATTAATCTTACTAAATTTTGTTTAAATTCTTCAAATAATTCAGCCATTAACTTGGAGTAGCAAACTTGAAGGGGAATATGTGGTGTTGAGAAAGGACTTTTGCTGTTGGCATTGTTATGACCTTATCAATTTATAGTTCAACAAGTACATTTTTACTTCCTACTTTATACATGATATCAGTTACTTTTTGCAGAAGCAGTGTATACTGTTTGGTAAATCTTTTTTTAGATAAGATTGATAATGATATGGTATCTTCTTTCAGGAATATCTGCTCTTAAATAAGAATCCTGAGTTTTTAACGGGCTGGAAGCAATGGTGAAAGGATTCTTAGTTTACCTTCATTTCTTTGTTTGATTTGTTGTTTCACTAAGCAAGAGAATAATGTTAATAAGATGAAAAGGAAATTAAATGACACTTGACCTATAACATTGCTTGTATCTTTCATTCTTTATTTTATTAGCCCTACTTGGCAAATAAAGGAATTGAGGTTTGGTGAAGTTGTATACACTGCCCAAGGTTCTATCATTAATGAAGGGCAGCACTGAAACTGAGCCTAGTTTTTTTTTTTTCTTTTGTTGTTGTTGTTGTTGTTGCTATTTCTTGGGCCGATCCCGCGGCATATGGAGGTTCCCAGGCTAGGGGTCTAATCGGAGCTGTAACCGCCGGCCTACGCCAGAGCCACAGCAACGCGGGATCCGAGCCGCGTCTGCAACCTACACCACAGCTCACGGCAACGCCTGATCGTTAACCCACTGAGCAAGGGCAGGGACCGAACCCGCAACCTCATGGTTCCTAGTCGGATTCGTTAACCACTGCGCCACGACGGGAACTCCATGCCTAGGACTTCTAAATGTGTGCTTCCACCACGGTACTAAACGTCCCCCGAGAGTCCCCGTAGATACTGACAATGTTATTGTCATGGGTTAATATAGGAAAAATTAGATTCTTTTCTCACTATACAGTTAATGAAACACTACAGACTCTTCTCCAGATCTGAGTAACTTTACAGTGATGAGGACATTTAGTTTAGATGAGGTTCATGAGTGATGAACTCATTTTATAAATTATGATGCCATTCTATTTCACAAGATCTTATTATTAACACCTTTATCTAAAGACATTTGTATCTTTTGTTATTGTAGCCATGCCTTTTTAAAATCCGAACTGTGAGACAAAGCATATCCCTGCCTGGATTTCTGGACCCATAGGAATATAACTACCTGGGAAAGGTCACCGCAGCCTTGGTGTTCACAATTTTTATTGGAGTTTCATTTCATAGGCATGACTGATTGAGTCATTGGCCACATGATTGAACTCAACATCTAACTATCCTCTCCTCCCTAAAGGTCAGGCTGATAACATCTGGCTCAAAGCCCCAACTCTCCTAGTGCATGGTTGGTCTTTCTGGCATGGTCAGACACTGAAGTGGTATCTTGTTAACATAAACTCAGATGTGTCTGAGGACCCACCATGAATAATAAAGACATTCCTATCTCTCAGGAAATTCCAAGGATTTAGGGCTTACCTCCCAGGAACCAGGGATGATGAAGACCAGCCAACTTTTTTATTACACAACAGCTGCCAACAGAGGATGATTTTAAACTCTTAAACCAAATCTATTAAAAACCACATGATCATCACTCCAGATTTTTCATATACCAGCCAGGAAACAGAATTTATATTATGAATTAAAGAACACTCTGTTTAAAAAAAAAAAAAAACTAGAAAGGAATCTAGTGGCCAAATCTATAGATATTATCCAAATGTATATAAATATGCCTATCACATTTTAGGCATCATCAGTTTCTTAAATATGAAGGAAGAAAATTACGCATGTTACTTTAAGATTAGATCATGGATTTAAAATAGTGCATATATATTTAGCATCTGAATATAAGATCACTTCTAAAACCACAAAGATTATTTGAAAGAAACAGAATTTTAAATCTGAAACTTAGTGACTATTTGTACAACTCGTTTATTTCACAATTGAAAACAAATTAACAATAAGATTCCTATAAAGGTAATTATTTCTTTCAAGATCTTTCATTTCATACCATACCCTAAATATCGTCATTTATCACAGAAACATATTCTAATGTTTACACTCTTAGCATTCAGTATCAAGCCTTATCCTCTAACTAAAAATAAATCCTAACTTGTCTGGTTTTGTTCCTGGTAAAGAGGAAATAAGAGTCTTTTAAATAGTAATTTAAATATATTGGGCCACCTTTATGCCATTTCTTACTTCCCCTGAGTCACAGCTATCGGACTCCTTTTCCAAGTGCCAGAGGCCCCACAGCTTCTCATAAGCTAAAATTCATGTGTGACCCATTAGTTTTACCTTAGGAAAACAAACTGTCTTTAGAAGCTTTAAAATGCTCCTCAGATTCAAAGGAGTAGTTTCATAAATTTGTTTTCTTCACATATTGTGTGTGTGTATACATGCATGTGTGTTTGTGCATGCATGTGTCTTTTAGTGAAAAGGTTCTAATTCTACTCTCAAACATTCTCCTATGATCTGGGAAAATGTATTGTTTTCCATGTGAAATAATATCTCAAACTGCCCCAGCTTTTAAGGAAGCCATTTTAAAAATCAAAGCAAAATTTTTCTAGAAACAACTTCAAAAGATACCACCAAACATAAACATAGGGAAACTTTATTATAAGCCAATTTTTAATTGTAAATGTAAATTCTCAATACTGTGAGATAGTTAGCCAAAGCATGAATTTCTATATACTGAGAAAATGGGACTTTCTAACCAAAATGAACCACAGAAAAGCATTTAGAAGTATTTTAAAATTATGTTGTAACGCAGTTTTAGATTTTTTTCAACTGTATAATGCCGAACGTCTGTTTGATTTCCTATTATTGTGCAGTTTCCTAATTACATTAGTTTGTGTACTTGCTAATCTGAGAAATATGGAAATAGGTAATAAATCTTCAGGTCATTAGTGGAAATTAAAAATGTTCTTCTCTTTAGAAAGATTGAATTAGAGAAAAATATTAAAAGTACCATTCTTGATTATTAGCAAGAATTTAAATACAGAAATATTATCACTGATAGTAATAAATGATGACTTCTTCAGGAATTAAGTGATTGTGTTTCTCAAATACTTGAATACCACTTTTTTATTTTCTTTATTTTGGTTTTGGGGAAATTTCTCTAAGAAATATTGTGCCGTATTTTATTTGATAAATTGTATTATCATCACATTCTTCATTTTGAAATACACAGTTCAGGGAAATCTTGTGATTTTTTAACTATACTGTGTGATTTAAATAGAAATTCATAGTAATAAATGTCCACTTTTCACTTGAATAATAATTTTAACTATAGTCTCAAAAGTGTTGTCAAGTATTATTTATATAGGTGTTAAATATTCCTATGAGTTACCATATGCCCATTCTGCAGATGTACTGACGGTTTGAGATAACTGAGAAAGTAAACATTATAATGAGAGGAAGGGAGTCAGAATCAGTGCCCACACTTATTCACTAATATTCGTTGAGCGCTTGCTGTTGGCAAGACACTGGGCATATAGCAGTGGATAAAACAGAGCCCAGAACTCATGGAGCTTATTGTGTAATGAGGAAGGGAGACATTAAGAAATAATTATATGAAGCAATATCGACTTACAAACTGTACTGTGGAAAAACATGAATGTTACTAAGAGAAGGCTTAATGTGGACTTAATTTGAATTGGGACTTGTCAGAGGAGGCTTCTTTGAAGATATCACAGAAAATTTTCCTAAGAGAGGTGTCAAATTTATCTAGATGAAGAGTTGGATAGAGAAACTCTAGTCTGGGAAAACCACATACGTGTGAGATGATGCTGAGGTAGGAAATTACTTGGCGAATTTGGGGAAAACATTAATGTGACTAAATACAATGAAAAGTGGAGGGTGGTGCAAAATAAGGCAAGCGAAAGAAGCAAGAGTCATATGCAAGTCTCACAACCATCCTAAGGATTTTGTATTTTATCTCAAGTACAAGATGAAACCATGGAAGGATTGTGAGTAGGAAGTCACATGTCATATTTGGCTCTGTTAAATATTACTCCGTTTGCTATGTAGAGAATGGATTGGAAGCAGGCAAGAGTGGAAATGGGTAGATCAGTTAGGAGCCTATTCTAGAAGGCCATGGAATAAAATGGTAGATTGGATTAGGGTGATGGTTATGATAATAGAATTGGAGAAAAGCGGATAGATTTAAGATTTATACTAGAAGCATACTGATAGGACATGATAATGAGCTAGATTTAGGAAAGAATGAGGAAACAGGTATCAAGAATATCAAGCGTGTATCTTTTTGACACAGCAACTGGTTGGCTGATAACTGATCCATGTCATTTAGTCGCATGGAGGAACCCTGTGGAAAGAGCATTTCTGGTAGACCTGAGAGGTAGAGATGAAGAATTCAATTGTGATTACTAAGTAATCCCATTTGTGTTCTAAGTATTTAACATACATACTAGAACATAGCCAATCGCCCAGTGTTTTTGGCCCATGTGGTCTACTAGGGAAATTTTGATGGCGATTACAGAGTTCCTATATCTAAGATGCTACTTTCAATCAAGGATTAATGAAAAGAATAAGGATAATTAACTTTTTAAGCTAAAGTGTCTACTCTTTTAGACTTTTTGCCCCAGATTCCAAAATAATAGTGTACTTAATTTCAAATTAAAAGATCTGGAAGAGGGAGTTTCCATTGTGGCTCAGAGGAAACCAATCTGACTAGGATCCGTGAAGAGCAGGTTTGATCCCTGGCCTTGCTCAGTGGGTTAAGGATCTGGCATTGCCATGAGCTAAGGTGTAGGTTGCAGACCCTGCTCGGATCTGGCATTGCAATGGATGTGGCTTAGGCCAGAGGCTACAGCTCTGAATCAATGCCTAGCCTGGGAACCTCCATGTGCCACAGGTACAGCCCTAAAAAGACCAAGAAAAAGAAAGAAAAAAAAAAGATCTGGAAGAGAATAATCGATCAAGAATTTAGCATTTTGACCAAATCTTCTAAACATAATAATCTGCCTCCCAGAGCACACTACCTGCAATTTTGTCCCAAACTTTTCTATACAGTAAGATTTTAGCTGTTCTCTCTGGTATTGAACGCAAATTATGGAGCTAATTTATGTTGCCTTTATCTCATTTGAAAGACACCACCGACTAACTAATATTCAATGATTGACAGGCTGGAGCCACATGGCACTGGTTGAGAGTATCTAGACAGACCAGGAGGAAAGCAGGCCCAAGAAGGGATAGCAGGTTAAAAGCCACAGAAGTCTCACGTGGGAGAACCCCAAATCCACAAAGAAAGTAGAGAAAAAAGAACTATATTTTTTATTGAAAAAATGGGTAGCCCAATATTTTCATAATTTCCACATATAGTTGAGTTAAGTAGGATGATAGCTTATTAAAAATTGAAACAGTAGGAGTTCATGTCGTGGCTCAGCAGAAACGAATCTGACTAGTATCTATCCATAAGGATGCAGGTTCAATCCCTGGCTTCACTCAGTGGGTTAAAGATCCAGTGTTGCTGAGAGCTGTGGTATAGGTCGAAGACGCATCTCAGATCCCAAGTTGCTATGGCTGTGGTGTAGGCCGGCAGCTACAGCTCTGATTCAGTCTCTAGCCTGGGAACCTCCTTATGCCACAAGTGTGGCCCTAAGACAAAAAAAAAAGGAGTTGTAATGACAACAATAAACAACATTCATTGAATGTGTATCACATTTCAGGAACTGTACTAAATGCTTTCCATGTATTATTTAATTTTTCTGAACCATTTATAAGGCTTAGAGGCCATAAATATTTCTCCAAAGGCCACACAGGTGGTAAATGCAAGAGTGAAATAGCTAGACCTGTTTGACTCCAGAGATGGAGTTTTCTGCCACTGTACCACAAGGTACCAGCACACAAATAAAAGATGAGACTAAAAAAAATAAAGCAGTATTTCTTTACTGTTAAAAGTTAAGAAGAAAAACAAAAATGTGTAGACAGTGGTGTGCAAATATTTGGAAATGTTCCAAAATAAGGGAAAAGTCTCTGCTGTGTGGAACTGTCCTGTTCTTACACTGTTTTCTGAAGACATAACTGACCACCAACAGGTATTAAAAACTACCTTGAGCTTTCTGCCAGCATAATTTCTCACAAATTTGGAGATATTTGAATTTGCCACTGGCCTACACCAGAGCCACAGCAACACAGGATCCGAGCAGCCTCTGCAACCTACACCACAGCTCACAGCAATGCCGGATCTTTTAACCCACTGAGCAAGGCCATGGATCGAACCCGCAACCTCATGGTTCCTAGTCGGATTCGCTAACCACTGAGCCACGATGGGAACTCCTGAACTGAATTTTGAATGATGAAAAGTTTACAAGAGGAAAGGAAGATTCCAACTGGGTAGTAAATATGTACAATGTACAGCAAAGACCTGAAGGGAATCATCAGAAACTGGGGTGGGGTGGGGATAAATGCTGACAGGAGATAAGCCATGTTAGGTTGGGACCAAATTTTGAGAGAGTTTGATGGTGTATTGAAGGAGTCTGGCAGGTACTAATGACAAACCACTGGCAACCCATTTTCCTTCTGTGTTCAGGTGCTCGTACACTTCCTTACTTCCTGCTTTTACTTAGGGCAAAAAACAAAGCTTGCCATGCCTTTTCCACTTTCTCCATATCCATTTGTAGCATATTTCTACAATGCAATGCATTTAGCAGACTGATAGTATGGTTTTCTGTATGTGAAATTGTGCTTTGCCATGAAGAAAAGCCATAACTAATTCAAAAGAATTCTACTTGGGTGGAACATTTGATAACTATAAAGCAATTGAAAAATACAGGGAGAAAAATAGAATATCATTCAGGAAAAAAATATACATCTACTTCTGAAGCCATGAGTGTTCTTTTAATAAAAGACATTTCATCTTTTATGCTAGAGACTTATCAGGGTTAATGGAGCATCTCAAATGAAGAAGAATAATCACAATTATACAAAGTTGCCCCAGGTCCCTTCCAGAATAGTCCACTTGTCATAGAGATTTATTTTTGGAATTTCCAGATCTGATCAGGACCAAGCAAATAGAAGAAAGTAGTGAGTGAATGAGTGTGTGTGTGTGTGTGTGTGTGTGTGTGTGTCTGTGTGTGTCTGGGGGTGGGTATGTGTGTGTGTGTCTGGGTGTGTGTATAATTCGGATAGTATATTTTTAAATGGATTCATTTTATGTGTTAAAGCTGGACTTCAACTTAACTAAATTTCCAGATTCTTTGGCTCTTTCTGTACCTTCTACTTTCATTATAACCAGGGCTCTGGCTTCAAAGAAAATTGCTCTATAAAATTTTACTACATTTTCTAATTAAAAGTGTGCTTCTCCTGAGGCAGGGAGCATTGTCTAAGCATTGTCTATTACTGGACCACTTGCTGAGGGACCACCAGAAATGTGGCAAACGTGGTAGAAACTGGGCTGCAATACAGCAAAATAAGATCATGTTAGCAAGCCTAGTGATGTCAGAATGTGTTCTGTCCCTCGAATAAATGTTGGTTTTATTTTGTGGGGAGTGCTGAGTGGTTGTTTGTAGCAAGTGATTGTCATTTAATTTACTAAAATTGTGGAAAAAGAAGAACAGGTGGCTGTGACAGGATGCACTAGATGCAGACTCTTTCATATTTTTTGTGAAAATCATGAGTCCTCTCCCACCACCTCTTCAACACAAAAGTATCATCATAAAGGCTGGTGGAATGGCCACTGAGCTTCATGAAGTCTAGCAGTCTTCATATTGCTCCCTCTAATTTCACCACACAAGTAAGTAATTATGGATTGAGACAAATGTGTTTATAGTACATTTGAAAATCCTGGGGTAAAAATAGGGTCAAGATGAATCTCCCCGTTTTCTAACTAACATTTGCTTGGCTGTAGGAGCATGGCATCCCCACTGACATGGGCTATGCAGTGGCCCCTCACCATTCTGGTGTCTACCCCGTACACGTGCAGCTCTATGAGGCCTGGAAGAAGGTTTGGAATATTAGAATCACCAGCACTGAAGAATATCCACACCTGAAACCAGCTAGATATCGGAGGGGCTTCATTCACAAGAACATCATGGTGAGCTTCCTCCGGTAGGCATAGGGTACAACTCATTCTGCCAGATTTACATTCCAAATTTGAGGAAAGAACAGAAGAGAAGGATGAAATATTAAATGCTTAACAGTATGAAATGCTCCATGCTGCAGGAGGAATGTTTCTCAGATCTAAGCAAAGGATGTTTTAACGAAAGTCACTTCTTTTCAGCTCTTCAAATATAACTTTAAAGTGTTTTGTTTTGTTTTGTTTTTACTGACACTACTGCAATTAAGCAGACACTAATGTTAAAATATTAAGGAAACATTATATTTAACTTGCAGATAGTTTACAGAAGCCATCATTTCTTCAAAAAGTTATTTAGCATGTAAAACTGACACCGTCTCTCTGTATATTAACCATGCCACTCTTTTACAAGCCAAACTGTATCTTTCTGGTTATCATGTCAGACTTAAAAAAAAAAAAAAAAAAAAACTCAACAAGAAGCCACATGTCCTGCATAATCATTAACAGATCATAATATAAAGTACAAATAGGAGATGATGTTAAGTCATTTATATCCATTGTCAATTTTTCTCCAAAGTGTCTCTACTCTTTTTAACATGAGTGACAAATGTATATTGTCAAGATATGTTATTACCTACTGCTTAGTGAGACCTCTCAAAGTAAGTAATTAAATCCTAATTTTTTCCCAAGTCAGAAAAGTCAAAGAATGCTGGTGACATTAGGAGTGGGCCTCCTGGTTTAGACACGCGCTGGAAAGGAACACCACGCAGGACACTATTGGGGTCAGATACCATAACTCTGTCAAACTGTTTGAACAGATGTCTACCCTCTAGAATGAGGTATAATTGACTCCTTTTCAGACATTTTTCCTATGTCTACAAAAATTACAGACTGGATAATGACATTTAACTTGGACCAACTTCCATCTTAACTCCTCCCTCAATGAAAACTGAGTAAATGAGGGATGGGAACATGATGGCCACATTTTATCCCAGCCTGCCATCCCTCCTTACTGAAAATGAACTGACTGTGCCTCAAGCTGCCAGTCTTTTTCCCTGCATTATATTATAATTTAAAAGCATGTCAATACTCTCCCGTCATATTTAAATCATACACAATCTTAGTAGACTAGTACACTTAAATCTCCAGGGACTTTATTCAATGTTGTTCTCTTTTGTTTCTGTTTCTCTTTATACTGCCAGAAAACTTTGTTGGATATGTCCCATGAGATATGTTCATTTTCACTTCTCCTGAAAACCTATTTTACCTGCATTATAAATGTATGAATCTTGCAGGTCATAAAGGCTCTAACAGATTTCCTGTTTTGACGGAACCTTTGCTGTGGTTCCACTTAGGCATCAATCCATGGGAACTCTGTTTACTTTGTGGGCCCTTGGATCAGAATTTCCAAGTTGGCAATGTCCCCAGTTGAATGTGCAGTTAGAGAGAGAGGACAGGGCTTGGAGTCATCCAGACAGAGTTGTAAATTGAGACCACAGCAGCCAGTGTGCCCCCCTAGGGAGAGACTGCAGAGGAAAAAGAACAGAGAACTGAGAAGTGAACCTTACTTAGATCACACCTATATGTGAAATGAAGGAAACTTTGGTGTTTTTATCTATTCACAAGCGAAACTCATAAGGCCTGAAGTGAAACTTATTATCTTCTCTTCAAACTAGCTATTGGTCTATGGATCTCGCTATCCCTAATTCAGCTGCAATTTGAACATCCACTGACCTTCCCCCCCTTTCCAATCAGTGTCTACACTCCATCAATAATTCCTTCATAATATATATTTTTTATTTCTCTTCTTTCCCACAGCCTAATTCATTGCCTTGACTTTCATTTGTAAACCATGGTGTTGGTTCCTACTTTGTCTATTTACAGCTTCTATCCCCCCCTCCAACTGCAATCTATCCCATGGATAGTGCCAACATTTTAATCCTTCTAAGACTCTGCCTTCACCTTGGCCTTCCCAACCTGATTCCTTCCAATTGTTTCCACACCCCTCAACTTGCTCCTCAAGGACCTGAAAACAATTTAAACTAGCTCTACCTTTCTATCCTCTCTTTTCCTTTAGCTGACACAGACTCACTCCAGCCAAAAAGGTTCTGCAGCAGTATTGCTGTGTCCATGCCTTTGACATTCTTCCCACTTTGAAAGACTTTCCTTCTACTCTCTACATATTCCTGTTCCTTTTATTTTATAGTATCAAGTCCCTTATCCTATATAATTTAATGTAAAGCACCTTGGTGTATATATTGCAACTCAATACCTATGTCAGGCCTCTACTGATCTTATTTTCTTCTGAATTCCTGTATCACATCATCTTGTAACTCTATTAGGAACATAAAAGCTTACCAAGATGTTTTCAAAGTGTCTGTGCCCTAACCAGAGTCTTTGAGGCTCCAGCCCTATTGCATTATCTGCTGGGCAATTGTTCTCTCCATTCAGTAAGGCACTGATGGAAAACCAGGACTCTCTATCCTAACCCCTCCCTGGTTGTTAAATGTGACTCTCTGAAATGAGCCCTACTCAAAGCAACTGGACCATACATCCGATTACCTACTACTTACTCTTTCTAATGGAGATGCCCATTGGTAGAGAGTCCCACAGATCCTACTGGCAGCATGCTAGGTGGTCTTTACCTGGAGCATTTATTGGCAGTTGCTCTAGATTAAGGCCTTATGAACAGAATATTGGCATTAGGTCCACTGGCCATAATTCTTCCAACTATGGCTTTCATAACCACCTCCCAGTCTCTGTCAGCAGCTGTAAGGTTTCCAGGGGGCTCATCAATATCTCAAAGTTTGAATTTGATAGTGTTACACTCCCAGAAACATTTTAGAGAGCAATGCACTTTCCTCATTCTTTCTCTAACACAAGAGAGCTACTTCAAGGAACATGTTTAGTATCCTGTAGCGTTGTGTTTAGGGAGCAAGGCAATGTGATATGACCCTCTTACACTGCAGGTATCTCCTCAGCCTCCTTTGGTGGCCCACTGACTGTCCTAGGGCTCACAGTGACTCCTATCCTTTTGGAAGTGTGAACCTCCTCAGGGTTGCAGGGGAAAGCCTGACACTTTCTCTTCCCTGTGTTCAAATTCAAATAATTTAAGATGTAAGTGAAACAGATTATTTTATTTACTTCAATTATACTCATTTGTGATAAGGATTTTTTTTCAAATTCTTACAACTTTCCTGGTAAAATATCAGTACAATAATTAAAGAAGATGTGAGGATGTGCAGGGGATACAGGGGATGAAAATAAGACTTTTTACTAAATGATCTTTTATCATTTTGTTTGTTGCCTTTTATAAAATTATTAACCAAATGTATAATCTTTTTCTTACTTTTGGAACTGGCAGTCTTAAAATTTGGGGCAGTTACTACCACCTACAGTAGTCCTTTTAGAGTAGAACAGAAACCATGATTTGTTTCTCAAATATTTGTTCTAATTTAAAATGTCATTTCCTAAGAATCACATTAAGTTAATAATTGACTTCTTTTTCTAATGCACATGTAGAATTTGACACAAGTATCACCCTTAAAATTTTTGTCTACTGGAATTATAATGTAGTAGAAGCGATTCCAATTTTTCTTTTCTTTTTTTTTTTCTTTTTTTTTTTTTTTTTTTTTTGTCTTTCTGCTATTTCTTGGGCCGCTCCCACGGCATATGGAGATTCCCAGGCTAGGGATCCAGTTGGAGCTGTAGCCACCGGCCTATACCAGAGCCAGTGCAACGCGGGATCCCAGCTGCGTCTGCAACCTACACCACAGCTCACAGCAACACCAGATCCTTAAACCACTGAGCAGAGCCAGTGACGAACCTGCAATCTCGTGGTTCCTAGTCGGATTCGTTAACCACTGCGCCACGATGGGAACTCCGATTCCAATATTTTTAAAGTCTCATTTTTACTTCTTTTTTCTTTTATATCAAGATACTGGAACATACTAGGCTTCAGAAAAGAAGTACTGGCTTGGAAATTTAAAATAGATAAGTGGCTAAAATAGTTTGAAGTCTATCTTATTTCTAACATATTTCTTCCAACTCTCTTCAGTATCCCTGCTATAGTGATGTCATCCCACTTTTCCAGATTGTGCAGGATTCGGGGGTGTTGGTTAAGAGTCAAATAGTGGCACCAGCTTGTGCATTATCTTGCATGAGAAAAAAAAAGCAAAGTTTCAACATATTAATTGATATTAATTGGTGGAAAGGAACCTTTTCCTTACTTGTTCATTCTCCCTTCAGGTTCTCCCAAGACAAACCTGTGGGCTTTTCACTCACACAATTTTTTACAAAGAATATCCAGGAGGTCCTAAAGAGCTGGACAAGAGTATCCAAGGAGGTGAACTTTTCTTCACTGTGGTCCTCAACCCAGTAAGTACTCTGAGTTATTCTCCAAATAAATAATGAGAAATGTCAGGGCAGATGACAAAAGAGGCCAGGGGGTTGGTAGTCATCAGTCATATCATGAAGTTTCAGTTCCAAAACAGTAGTGAAAACAAAATGGAACCACCTCTGGAGATGGGGGCAAACTCATTCTACAAGTAATAATGACATAAAAAGCTTACAGATAGAGCCAAGGAAGTGACCCAGCAAACTCTCCTCTGCATTGGGAAGTGATCAAAATTCAGAGATTCTTACCTTTAGGCAGAATAAGATTTTCACCTCTAAAATGTTCCTCTTCCCAATGGGACTAGTTTTTCATTTAATGATGATTACCTCTATGTTTTTCCTATTTAAAGTAAAAGTAGAAGCAAAATGAGAGAGGAATAGATAAGCAAATATGGTCATTTTTGTGGATTCATGTAGATCTTATCTAGCCGTGTCTCAGGCTAAGACATAACAGCCTGTTTTAAGGGGCCCCTGTTGTTCCTCCTTTACTTCTTGATACCAGTGTACCAGCTCCAGAATGAACCATTTGTACTTATTTCTCCTTGAGGCAAGTGTTGTAATGTTGTATAGAGAAAGAACTAATTGAAGTAAGGTGTATAAGGGAAAGAAGGGGTTTTTATTTCCTTTCTGAAAATCACTGACATAAAAAGTAAAGATTTGTCTATAGCAAATTTGTCCCTGGTGTTAGCAAGACTCAAGATGAAAGAAAAATATAATTTTCCAAATGTGAAAAAAATTCTATCAGCATAAAAGTTGGATAAGATAGGGATTAAAAAAGATAAAATTTGCAGGACTCCTCTTGACCTTACTTTTACAGGTTTTGGAAATAAAATTGCAGATGTTTTTCATCATCTACTTCTATTCAATAACTGTCTATTTCTCAGCTCCTAGAAAATGAGATAGAAGTAAGGGTAACTCATCTTTGGGCAAGTCAGCATGTGTATCTAGAAATCAGGATGGAAGTCCCCATTGTGGCTCAGTGGAAACAAACCTGACTGGCATCCATGAGGACGCAGGTTCAATCCCTGGCCTCACTCAGTGGATTAAGGATCCAACATTGCCATGATCTGTGGTGTAGGTCACAGATGTGGCCTGGATTCCGCATTGCTGTGGCCATAGGCCGGCAGCTACAGCTCTGATTCGACCCCAATTCCTGACAGCATAGCAATATTTTACTTCCTTCATCAAACTGTTAAACATCCCATACAAACAGTAGCCAATTCCCTTATGTCCATGTTTTAGTAAATACTTTGTCTCCATGTTTCTCAGTTTAATATAGCACCTATGCACCATATCCTCTGTACCCCTTACCTAAATTCCTGAAAGCTCAATCTAAATTGCATTTCTCTAATTAAAGGAAAACCATAAACATGGTAAATAGAATGAGTATTTTAAACTGGGAGTTTAAATATGAGTGAATTACAATGAAAATAAAATAAAATTAATGCAGGAAGTTAGCTTGCATAAATTGAAATTAACCCACATTAAATTTTTTTAAAAAACTATAATTTGCATGTGTATGGCTTATGCATGCTTATCTATAAAATTCATCTAAAAGGAAACAGCTTTTTTTTCCTAATGGGAAATGTTATGTCTCTTTCTTTTCTTGTTTACTAATCCTGGAAAACATTGTGATAACAGAAAACCCTTTATTGAAAAATAAATGATAATAACTTTAGATAATAGAAGAATAAACTCTGAACATGCCTAATAATGAGTATTATCTGGGACACAACCAAAAAAAAAGTCCAGATTTAATATATCAGAACCTCCAGGGGACAGTTTCAGGGACCTGTATGATTACCATGAGCTTTAGGTGACTCATGATCAGGCAAATTTGGGAAATATTTGCAGAAGAATAAAATGGAGAAATAGAAATTGTGGACCTGTGATCATGGTATCAGAATGGAAAATGAGCCCAAAGCTATAGTGGGATTTTTAAAAATCAGTGAGAATTAATGGTTTTCTTAGTGACTAGAGAACTCTAGCTGATATGGAAAGTAGGAAATAAATGAAATAAAATATTTTGGCTTTATAAGTTTAAAAAGTCTAATAAATTTTTTTTAAAAAAAGGTTTTTCTTTGTGTTTTTACGTTTTCTAGGGCCACTTCCCACAGCATATGGAGGTTCCCAGGCTAGGAGTCGAATTGGAACTGCAGCCACCATCCTACACCACAGCCACAGCAACGCGGTATCCCAGCCACGTCTGCCACCTACACCACAGCTCACAGCAATGCTGGATCCTAAACCCACTGAGCAAGGCCTGGGGTCAAACCCGCAACCTCCTGGTTCCTAGTTGGATATGTTCACCACTGCACCATGACATGAACTCCTAAAATTTTTTTTTTTAATTTTAAAAATTATCAATTAAAAAGTAAATGATCAATTTATAAATAACATCAATAAGATTTATTGTTTTAATGATAAAAAAGTATATATGTTATTATTTATAGTTCTTTAAAAGTACATCTGAAGGACTTTTTTTGTTTATCCTATAAGTTATGTGAAATTATGAAAGGATTAAAAAAGAATAACATATATTCATTTCTTTACCTTAATATCTATTTTCATAAATTTCTAAAAAATATCCATTTCAATGGCTAGAGAATTTATTGTACTCCTATTTTTCTTAACTATAGAATCAAAAAGATTTAATTGTGCTTTCATGTAATATTCTTAATCTCACAGTGGCAAGTAATTATATAAAACTACAGTTAGTCATAAAGAACGTTGACAGAAAAATAGGGCTGATATGGAAAGTAGGAAATAAATGAAATAAAATATTTTGGTTTTATAAGTTTAAAAAGTTTAATAAAGTAAAAAAATTTTAAATTTTTAAAAATTATCAATTAAAAAGTAAATGATCAATTTATAAATAACATCAAGATTTATTGTTTTAATGATAAAAAGTATATATGTTATTATTTATAGTCCTTCACTTGGAAAAAAAATGAAATTTGGCTCCTACCCACCTTTATGGTCTGTTTTCAATAATCTCATATGTGCATCTTTCAGGCCATCCATACAGAATTTGTAGTTCCCTAAACAAGACCTGTTACCTAGTTCTGTGCCTTCAAGTGCTACTGCCTCAGACTGTAATGCCCTCTAACAAATGTGGACTCATACATCATCTTTGTATAGAGGCTTCCCCCAACTTTCCTGTTTACCCTCTGTGTTCTCATAGCACCAGGCATAACCTACCATAACTTGCCCTAGTACTATAATCAGTTATCTTTTTCATCCATTGAGTTTTTGCATTCCTTGATTGAAAGCATCATGTCTTATTCCAGATATGTTGCAAAATCTTTGGTAGGCTTATAGCAGGTTCTCAATAAAGAACAATGCACTCGTTAATTTAGTATGCCTGTATATGGACTAGCCTTTGAATTTGAAGGAAAATCTAGTTGCCTTGAGAGTAGCTACTCACAGATTTCACTTGATTCAAGAGTTTACATGCTGTGCTGTCATTTTCACCCAACATGATATCCAGAGAGATCATTTTGAAAGTGACTAAACGTATAAAAAGATATTCATTTTCACTCATAGAAGAAAAATGCAAAGTTAAATATATTGAGATACCAGAGTTTCAGTTGTGGCTCAGCAGAAACAAACCAGACTAGTATCCATTAGGATTCGGGTTTGAGCCCTGGCCTCCTTCTTTGGGTTAAGGAGCCAGCATTGCTGCAAGCTGTGGTGTAGGTCACAGACGTGGCTCACAGCTCTGGTGTTACTAGCTGTGGTGAGGCCAGCAGCTGCAGCTTCGATTAGACCCCTAGCCTGGGAACTTCCATATGCCAAGAGTGCAGCCCTAATTTTTTTTTTAATTAACAAAATATATATATACATTGAGATACCATTTCTTATCCATCATGTTACCAAAAATTCAAAACACTGATAAAAATATTCTGTGGACAAGGCTGTGGGAAAACAGATATTCTCATACATCCTTGTAGAGATGCAAAGTGGTACAACACTAATGAGAGAATGCAAAGAAAATTAAAAATAGGATTACCATCTCATCCAGCAATCCTACTTCTGGATATTTATCCAAAAGAATTGAAAACAGGATCTCGAAGAGATACCTGCTCCCCTATGTTTGTTGCAGCATTAATTATACACAATGGCCAAGAGTTTGAAATAACTTGGATGTCCACTGACAGATGAATGAATAAAGAAAATATGGTATATATGTATAGTGGAATATTATTCAGCCTTAAAAAGGAAGGAAGTCCTGTCATATGCTACAACATGAATGAACCTTGAGGACATTATATGCTAAGTGAAATAAGCCAGTCACAGAGGACAGATACTGCATGATCCCACTTGTTCGAGGTATCTAAAGTAGCCAGACTCATAGGAACAAAGTAGGATGGTGGTTGCCAGGGCTGGGAGTAGGGAATAAGGGTTGCTGTTCAGTGGTTACAGAGTTTCAGCCATGCAAGATGGGAAAGTTATAGAACTTTGCTGTACAACAGGCACCTGCTGCACTGCACATTTAAAAATTTGAGAAGAGGGTATATTTCATCTTACTTTTTTTAACCACAGTTAAAGAAAAAATTGAAAGAAATACCTTTTTATATTTTTGACAGTACATTTTTAAAGATGGATCCAGTCATGAAGAAACAATCTCACAAATCCAAAAATTGATATATTCTATAAAACAAATGTCCTGGGCTTTTCAAAAAAGATAACATGTTTTAAAACAATAAGAAAGGAGAATTATTCTAGTTTAAAAGAAACTAAAAGATATAATAACCTAACATAATTTCTAAATCTTGGATCCTGAATTTTTTTTAAAATGTATGTATAAAGATCATGTTTCTAGTTATTACTGCTGGCTAATGAAATATCTCAGAACATAATGGCTTTTAAAAAGTTCATCATTTTATTATCCCTCATGGTATCTGCAGGTTAGAATTCAGAAAGTGCTGGCCTGGGCGGGGATTCTGACTTCCAGTGTCTCATGAGGTCGCAGTCAGAGAGTGACTGGGGCCAGAAAACCAGGCAGATGGAACAGCCGTGAGCTTGCTGAAGTCTCCTCACAGGGTCTCAGGGCTTTTGCATGTGACCTCTCCCAAGGGGCTTCCTCACAGAAGGATGGTCTCAGGGCAGTCAGAGGGCTTTAGGGCTCCTCAAGTGTTAGGGCAACCAAGGCAGAAGCAGAATCACATTGAATTCAGAAGTCAAAGCAGCATTTCTACCTCACAAAACCTGAGCACATTCGAAAGTAGAATTCGATTCCACCTCTTTACAGGGGAGTGGCAAAGTTCCAGAAGAGACAGAAATTGTGGGGGAGTCTTCCTTGCTGGAACTTATTTTAAAGTGATTTAGCAAAATACCAGGTATATTTAAGAGAAAAAGAAACAAAGAAAATACAAAGCAAACATAGTGAAGTATAAGCAACTGGAGAATAGGTGAAGGATATACAGATGTTCATTGTCCTACTTTTTGCTTTCCTATAGATTTATAACATGCTTCTCAAATAATTATGTTATTTCTCTTCTCACATCCTCCAAACCATACTCCTCAGAGTAGAGGCCAGACTCCTTACCACAACCTGCAGGACCTTGTGTGATCTAAAACCCTTACTCCCTGATCTCATCTTGGGGCAAAGGGAACAACAAAAACCCAATGGGTGTGCTTGGCTTGTTTTAGAAACAGCAGGTTGCTTACAATATCCTGTTTTAATTGATGCCTCTTAAACATCTTTGTAAATCTTTGTGACCATGTCTTAGAGAATCTCTGATGTGAAACCTCGATTCCCTGCCTACTGACTTTTATCTTGGTTGTAGGAACTTCAGCCGTAGAAGAACTCAAAGCCAGATCACTTCTCACTTCCCCCAAAATGCCTGAGAATTCAGTTTAGGAAAGGGAAATCAGAACCAGCTGGGAAAACCTAAAAAGGTTTCCAGTTATGTTAAAATTGGGGAGTTCCCATCGTGGCGCAGTGGTTAACGAATCCGACTAGGAACCAGGAGGTTGCGGGTTCGGTCCCTGCCCTTGCTCAGTGGGTTAACGATCTGGCGTTGCCGTGAGCTGTGGTGTAGGTCGCAGACGCGGCTCGGATCCCGCATTGCTGTGGCTCTGGCGTAGGCCGACAGCTACAGCTCCGATTCGACCCCTAGCCTGGGAACCTCCATATGCTGCGGGAGCGGCCCAAGAAAAGGCAAAAAGACGAAAAAATAATAAAATAAAATAAAATAAAATTGGGATTTTACCTATTTGATATTCCCCTCAGGATGCTTGATACTCAGTTTCAATCTTACTTCCAAAGTATACTGCATTATATTTGAGGTTTAGATTGTCTAAGCATGCCCTACAGTAACTAGCAAATTCTTAACAAGATTTTACTTTGCAGGATTTAATCCACTGGCTTTCTTGCTTGGCAGCCTTTGCCTAATGCTCAGGGTTCTGAAGGACCTCACTTGTCCATGGCCCTAGAGCATGGTGCTACCTATCACAGACATTAGTATTTTCCTGTCTTGAATGGAGACCCTTACAGAAGCCATATTGTCATTGGATATTTTTGTCCCTGATGTTTCAGTCTTAGGTCTCTACAGAATTATGTTTTTTTCTATTTATTTATTTATTTATTTAGCTTTTTAGGGCCACACCCGCAGCATATGGAGGTTCCCCGGCTAGGGGTCAAAAAAGAGCTACAGCTGCCAGACTACACCACAGCCACAGCAATGCCAGATCTGAGCCATGTCTGTGACCTACACCACAACTTATGGCAACGCCAGATCCTTAACCTACTGAGCAAGGCCAGGGATCAAACCCACAACCTCATGGTTCCTAGTCGGATTTGTCTCCACTGCACCATGACAAGAACTCCTTATGGTTCTTTTCTGAAGGTCATATGATACTCTCTTCAGGGGAGGTATTGGTCCCATAGATGACTGGGCCTTTTGATTTCCCAGGTGAGTAGATTGGCCACATTTTTCCTTCCAAACCAGTGAACCCCATGTTAAGTAGGGATCGTTGGTAAATTGAGTGTGTCAGGAACTCACAGCCAGATAAGGGGCCAAGAAGTAGTGTAGGTTCTGGGACAGGCAAGAAAGGGCATGCTCACTCTGGTTCTCCTGCAGCGTTTATTCCGTGCTTCCATGTGCTTTTATACAATATCAGTATCACTGGTATAACAACAACAACAACACAGGTCCCTCTTATTAGAAGTTAAGCATTTAACAGACATTAGAAATCATGTTCAAAGAAGTTTTAGTGGACCATCTGAATGCTCACCACACTGGCATCTGTAAAGCAAGCAAACCTCAGGTATGATTCTCTATCTGCAATGAAGTAGGCTGACATTCATTTGGAGGAAGCAGGACGGTTAAATGCTAGGAAGGCTTAGCTAGGTGTCCTCTGTACAAAATTATAATTCTAAAATTGCCATTTTCCAACTTGGCAAAAGACTTAAAAAATATTTATATCCTTTAATACTATAATTCCACTTCTAGGAATCTATCCTAGATATAGAAAAAAGCATTAATTGTAATGAGGAAAGAAAATGGAAATAAATGATATCCAACTGAAGGGAAAGTATAAATAAATTATGTCCACTTAGATTATTATGCATGTTTTAAAATGTATGTGTATGAATAATTTGGCAATAACATGAGAAGTAAAAGATATGGATAAACAGGATACAAAATTAAATAAAAGGCATCAAAATTTTGTTTAAAAAAACTGTACATACTGAAAAGAAATATATCTTTGGATGTTGAAAATTGAGTATTTTTTTCTTTCTGCTTTTCTGTATTTTAAAGTTTTTCTTTCAATTTCCATCATCTTTTTTTTCTTTTTTTTTTTTTTTTTGGTCTTTTTGCCATTTCTTGGGCCGCTCCTGCAGCATACGGAGGTTCCCAGGCTAGGGATCGAATCAGAGCTGTAGCCACCGGCCTACGTCAGAGCCACAGCAACGCGGGATCTGAGCCTTGTCTGCAACCTACACCACAGCTCACGGCAACGCCGGATCATTAACCCACTGAGCAAGGCCAGGGATCGAACCTCAGATTCGTTAACCACTGCGCCACGACGGGAACTCCCTCCATCATCTTTTTAACAAGAAGTGTAAAGCACTGATTTATAAAGTAGTAACACAAGATTTCCTACTAGCAAAGAATGATCAAACAGTTGACTTATGAATTACCATTTATACAAGTTATTTTCAGACAAAGTATTATATTAAGGGATTTGGTTCAACAGTACTTTTTAAGAATATAAAGTAACTTTCTTCAAATTTGAAAAGTTTGGTTGAACAATACTTTTTGAGAATATAAAGTAACTTTCTTCAATATCAACATATTAGCAACTTCTAAAACTCCATAGGACAAGCAGTAAAACACTGATAATAGTTCAACTATCAGTAATTCTGCCTTTTCCCTTTAACGACTGAGTGGACTGCAGCAAGAACAAGGCAGTTAGCAAGAAGGTCCCTCCGTAGAAAGAAAAGAGACAAAGGCCATGTGCCATATGCTTTTTCTAAAGGACCTAAGTTCATTCTAGCAACGACTCTATGAGGCTTTGTGTATATTATTTTATTTGACTTTAACAGCAATCCTATGAGGCATGCTATAGATAAGGAAACTGGGGTTCAAAGAGATTCCCTAATTTGACCAAAGAGAAACAAACAATAAAAGGAAGGTCCTCATTCTTTCTTCTGTGATTGTGCTTTGTTGATAGAATATCCATGGCCCACGCTCAGCTGTGAATAGCCTCATTTTTAAACAGAAATAAGCCACACTTCTTGATCAGTTTCTCATCTTAAGAGATATATCACACACAAACATTAGAACATGAGAGAAAGGAGAGAAAGAATGCTATAGCAATGGCCCTGGGAAATGAAAGCTGACACAAGAGCAGGATCCTCCCTCCCCCACCCCCAAAAAAACCCACCTGTTAAAGAGCACTTAAGAACTCAAAAAGCATAGCTATGTGGTTATGTACAACAATTTTATGACAAGACATACAACTCGATGCCATACTGAGTGAGGTAACCATTATATTCAATACTTTATTTTCTGTATACTCTGTAATACAGGAGGAATGTAGTACCTAAAAATTTTGCACAAAAGTTATCCTAGCGGTTTTCTCCAGGGGTTCTGGAGAGATGACATATTTGTTTGCTTTGTTTTGTTTTGTTTGATACTTAAGAATCTAACAGAAGACTTAGAAACACAATGTGATTACTCAACTGAGGCCCCTCAGAATAGGCAGTATCGAATTCAGAATTTGTTTTTTGTTTAAGTAAAATCTTCAAGAATAGACTTATCAGCTGCTTAGTTATTGATAAGCCTTGAAATATTTTGCTAGAACAATGTAGAAATGGAATTGAAACATCACCTGAAGCTTTCTGCACTACTGCGGTTTAAATGGAATGCTGCGCTTTGTATAAACATAATTTATGTGGTTTAACTTTAGGCTGTTCTCTGCCGTCTTCCCATAGCGCGGGAATGCGTCAGAAGCACAGCTTTGCTTCCTGTGTAGGCTGGAAACTGTTAACTGCAAAGTTTGGAGATCGTCTCATAGAGCTCTTGCCATATGTTAAACTAAACTTGATGTGAAAAATCATATCAGTTTCTAGTCTCCCAGAGCATTTTTTTAAAAAAAGAAAAAAAGGAAAAAAAAGGAGCTCAAGCTTTATAAATATAAAAAGCATCTGTCTGCACAGGAAATTCTACTCTGTTATTTTGCAAATGATCCCTACTTATATTTACAAGAGAAATCAGATCTGATGAAGAATATAGGAAGTAACACACCATTTTGTTCAGAATTTTTAAAGCTATATTCATCACTCTGCATGGCTGGCTGGACTGTGAACTAACTGTCATTGAACAGAGATCTCAGCAGCGCTGCCCAGTATGTTCCTAAAGCATTTATGCTTCCAAGTGAAAGGAGATGGAATATTTTGATAGCGTGCTGCTAACTTAAACATTTCTATCAGATGTAATTTTTGTGTTTAAATACTCCCACCACTATTTCCAATTCAGAGACTCGTGCGCATTCACAAAATGTTTGGCACCATTTTCATTCTAATGTTTTACTTCTCCTTGACTCTCTGAGTCTTGAAAGAATCCTCTCCTTAGTCACTCTTCCAGATGCAAATATCCTGGAGTTCATCCTTAGCAGCCTTTGTAAGGATCCCTTCCTGTGATTCCCTTTCTACCTTCCTCCCCATTGTCACCTGTAATTTTCTCATTTCTTTTGCTTGGACCCACCACTCTATAACCCTCCTAAGATTAAATCCATGACCAGAACCCCAGTCATTCATCATAGTCTACAGAGTGCTTCATGCTGCTTTTATAATACCCCATATTTTACCAGCATCCCTCTCTCAGCTTTGGCTGTGAACCCTTTTGCACCCTTCATCAATTCAGTGCTCCAAACATTTAGCCTTGATTTCCCTGACGTTTTCTTGCCTCGCAGAGAATACTCAAAGACCTCCACCAGAATCTACCTGCCCTTTTTATCTAATAGCCTATCCATGCCAGTATTACCAACTAAACTCCCTTTAACCATGAAACCATAAATTTTTTCTTCTGATTTCTTCTTTTCCCCACCTTTTTCTTGCCTAGTTTCTGCTCAGTGTTCATTCTTTTACTAACATAAGGCTCCTCTTGCTCTTGGTTCCATTTAGTTCCCTTTTTTTTTCCATCTCATTAATATCAAATGTTGATAATTACTACCCATCCATCACCAAGTGTTGCCACCTGTACTACTTTCTCTGGTTTAAAAGTTGCTATCTCTATTAAACTTTCACTTTCGAGTCCCTAAATAATGCTAAATATATATCTCTCAGTGTGATCTGGATGCTCTATTCACTAGTCTTCAGGTGAGAAATAGTCCTACTTCCTCCATAGGAGTCGGAAGGAGGGCATTCATAGCACACTGATAACTTTCATTAAAAAAATTATAATTTTCAAACTCCCTCAGCCACTTCACTACTTTTCTCTTTTATATCCTTTTCTGTTTTCACTTCAACAGAGTATACTATAATTCAGTTCAATTCTGATGCTCACCACCTGGCATTAGCTTCAGACTCCACAGGTTTAAAGGCCTGGTTCCCAAGAAAACTGCCTTGACTTCAGATGTCAGCCGCAAGTGGCTAGGGGCTCCCCAGGCCACCTGTACTCTGACCAGTGGGCTACAAATTCAAGTGTTCCCACTATCCCCTCAGGTTGGGACCCAAAGAGCTCAGGAGAGCACTCCAGCTATGACTGCAGTTTTATTTTAAAGGGTACACAGAGGGCAAGGTCTGGGAAAGAACACAGAGCTTCTTTGCCCACTCATCGTGGAATCCGGACACATCACTTTCCTGGTAATCAATGTGTTCATCAACCAAGAAGCTCCACCAACTTTCGGTGTTCAGGGTTTTTATTGGGATTTCTTTACATTGGCACATTTGATTAAATCACTGGCCACATGATCGAGAACTCAATTTCCAACCCTTTCCTCCTTCCTTGCCTTCAGAGGAGCTCAGTTTGATGTCAAGTAGGTTAAAGCTCCAACCCTCTGATTACGTGGTTGGTCTTTCTGGCTTAGTCTATCCCTATACTGAATCATCTCATTAGCATAAGCTATGGAGGGCCCTCTGTGAGTCAATCTATTAGCATAAACCATTGGGACCCACCATGAATAACAAAGAACTTCTATTAGGTGGGAAGTTCTAAGGGTTAGAGTTTCCTCCCAGGAATCTGGGACAAAGACCACTCAAATTCTTTAGTAACAACAATCCTCTAGAGAGTAAATAGCCCAAAGGTTTTCTACCACTGCCCTTGAAAGATAAGTAGCCCAGGCTCTCACTCTGAAATTTAGGATTTAACAGCTTTTATCTTTGGACCTCAGATGAAAATGAAACTAAAATAACTCCAGGTTCACATCCTCTTAATTATTCACTGGCTAAGCCTGTGTGATTATGCAAAGGCCAGCAGATCTGTGGCTTCTATGTATGTCAGACTGGGATAAGGGATTCTGGACTGAGTTTGGGAACCCAGAATCCTAGGCCCTGGTCTACACAGATATACCTCAGAGGCTTTCACTCAAATGATAGGTCCTGCCAGTTACTCAGGGTAGTCAAAGGGTGCCAAAGGCAGCTCCTCACTCACAGAACCTCTGTCTTAGCTTTAGTTTTGCAGAGTTTTACACATCTCTCTCCCTCTTCTTTCTGAGCAAAACCCTCTCATAAAACTGGGTTCTGGGAGTTCCCGTCGTGGTGCAGTGGTTAAGGAATCCGACTAGGAACCATGAGGTTGCAGGTTCGGTCCCTGCCCTTGCTCAGCGGGTTAATGATCCGGCGTTGCCGTGAGCTGTGGTGTAGGTTGCAGACGCGGCTCGGATCCCGAGTTGCTGTGGCTCTGGTGTAGGCCGGTGGCTACAGCTCCGATTGGACCCCTAGCCTGAGAACCTCCCAAATGCCGCAGGAGCGGCCCAAGAAATAGCAAAAAGACAAAAAAAAAAAAAAAAAAACTGGGTTCTAGGTTCTAAGGAGAACGGGCATGACAAAATAGTTAATGAATTGTTTTGTTACATGTTGTATTTAAAAAGCAAATGAAACCTTTTTTAAAAAAGAATTCCTCTTCTCTGTGACGGTTAATTTTACAAATTCAGGGGTAGGCCAGGGTACCCAGATACTGAGTCAATCATTATTTTAGATATTTCTGGGAAGACATTATTTAGATGGGAAAACATTTAAACTAGTGGACTGAATAAAGCAGATTATTATTCATAATGTGGGTTGGCCTCATCTAGTCATTTAAAGGCCTGAATAGAAAAAGACTGACATCCTCAGAAGAAGAGGAAATTCTTGCAGCAGACTGTATTTGGACTCAAACTGCAGCTCTTCCCAGGGTCTTCAGCTCTGCTGATCTACACTGTGTGTGGGGGGGGGGGGGGGTATACATACGTGCATACATCCTGTTGGTTCTATTTTTTTAGAAAACTGTAACTGATGTACTCATTATTATATAATCATACATGGTATCGAGTATCCATAACTGATTAGTATAAATGTGCTTTTATTTCACATATCAAAGAAAATAAATCATATTTACCTTCTCTAATCATGAGCACATCTGTGTTTGTGGTCTGCATTCTCACTTGTGCCCTGTGACCATGAAAGTTGGATGGTTACAAAACATGTCTAGGCCTTTACATTTTCCATGAAGTTCTTTGTTCTCTATCAGTTTTTTTTCCCTGCTTTGTTAATTAGTTGGCAAATGAAGGACAAATAAGACTTTTCCACTTTATTTCAAGAACAGTAAATACGAATCACCAAATTTCTGTACAAAACATCCCAATGGTTTATTTGTTTCTTAAGAAGTAATAATTCTAAAGAAACATGTAATGGGAAATAGATGTTTAATTACATCTCCAAATAACATTAAAATATAATTGAAATGTAATAGATACATAAGCTAAATTATATTTTTAAATGCCTACAGAATTTCAGACATATGAGATGACTTATCATTTAATATTCTAGAAAGCATTTCATTTCATGTGTATATATGCGAACTAGGCCATTTTTAATAATCTCGATTTTTTTTGTTTTTTAAAGTTTTACTGAAGTATAGTTGATTTACAAATTTGCGATAATTTCTGCTGTACAACAAAGTGATTCAGTTATACATGTTCACACATCCATTCTCTTTCATATTCTTTTTCTACATAGATTGTCACAGAATATTTTAATAATAAAATATTATCATATTATATAATATTGTGTAGAGTTCTCTATGCTATACAGCATGTCCCCATTGGCCAGTCATTCCATATACCACAGAGTGCATATGCCAATCCTAAACCCTCTGTCCACCCCCCCTACCTGTTCTCTTTTGGTAACCATAACTTTGTAGTCAAAGTCTGTGAGTCTGTCTCACGCTTATCTGCAAATAAGTTCATTTGTATCCTTTTTTAGATTCCGCATATAAGTGATATCATATGATGTCTGTATTTCACTGTCTGACTAACTTGACTTAGTATAATAATCTCTAGGTCCACTCACGTTGCTGCAAATGGCATTATTTCATTCTTTTTTATGGCTGAGTAATATTCCACTGTATATATGTACCATATCTACTTTATCCATTCCTCTATTCATGGACATTTAGGTTGCTTACACAACATGGCTATTGTAAATACTGCTGCAATGAACAATGGGCTGCATGTATCTTTTTGAACTATGGTTTTCTCCAGATAGATGCCCACGAGTGGGATTACTGGGTCATATGGTAGTTCTGTATTTGGCTGTTTGTTTGTTTTTTTGTTGGGGTATAGTTGACTCACAATGTTGTATTAGCTTAAGGTGTATAGCAAAGTGAATTAGTTTATATTCCATTCTTTTTTCCCATATAAGTTATTACCAACTATTGAGTAGATTCCCTGAGCTATACAGTAGGTTAGTGTTAAACATCTATTTCATACAGTAGTGTGTATATTTTATTCCCATCCTCCCAGTTCCTCTCTCCCTGCTGCATGGTTTCCCTTATAGTAACCTAAGATTGCTTTTGAAATCTGTGCATTTGTTTCTGTTCTTTGAGGAATCTCCATACTGTTCTCCATAGTGGTTGCACCAATTACATTCTCACAAACAGCGTAGGATGATTTCCTTTTCTCCACACCCTCTCCAGCATTTATTGTTTGTAGACTTTTTGATGATGGCTGTTCTGACAGGTATGAGGTGATACGTCATTGTAGTTTTGATTTGTATTTCTCTAATAATTAGCTATATTGAGCATCTTTTCACATGTGTTATGGCCATCTGTCTGTCTTCTTTGGAAAAATGTCAATTTAGATTTTCTGACCATTTTTTGATTGGGTTTTATATATATATATATATACACATATATATATATATACATATATATATAAAGTTGCATGAGATGTTTGTATATTTTAGAGATTAATCCCTTGTTGGTTGCTTCATTTGCAAAGATTTTTTTTCCCGTTCTGTGTGTTGTTTTTTCATTTTTTTATGGTTTCCTTTGCTATGCAGAAGTATTCCAGTTTAATTAGATCCCATTTGTTTATTTTTGTTTTTATTTTCATTACTGTAGGAGGTGAATCAAAAAAGATATTGCTGCAATTTATGTCAGAGAATGTTCTGCCTATGTTTTCCTATAGGAGTTTTTTAGTATCTGGCCTTACGTTTAGGTCTTTATTCCATTTTGAGTTTATTTTTGTGTAGAGTCTAAAATAGTATTCTAATTTCATTATTTTATATGTAGATAAACAATTTTCCCAGCACTGCTTATTGAAGAGACTGTCTCTTTTTCCGTTATATACTCTTTTTTTTTTTTTTAATGGCTGCACCTGCAGCATATAGAATTTCCCAGGCTAGGGGTTGAATTGGTGCTACAGCTGCTTGCCTACACCACAGCCACAGCAACACCAGATCCAAGCCACATCTGCAACCTATGCTGCAGCTTGCAGCAATGTCAGATCTTTTCGAATTATGGTTTTCTCCAGATAGATGGAGGGGCCACTACATGAGGCCAGAGATCAAACCCACATCCCCATGGTCACTATGTTAGGTTCTTAACTCACTGAGTCACAGTGGGAACTCCCCATTGAATATTCTTGCCTCTTTTATTATAGATTAGTTGACCATAAGTGCATGAGTTTATCTCTGGTCTTTGTATCCTGTTCCACTGATCTTTATTTCTGGGTTTTGTCAGTACCCTACTGTTTTGATGACTGTAGCTTTGTAGTCTATTCTAAAGTCTGAGAGCCTGATTCTTCCAATTCTGTTTTTCTTTTTCAGGATTACTTCAGCTATTCAAGGTCTTTTGTGTTTCCAAACAACTTTTAAAATTTTTTGTTCTCGTTCTATGAAAAATGCCATTGATAATTTGATAGGGATTGCATTGAATCTGCAGATTGTCTTGGGAAGTATGGTCATTTTGACAATATTGATTCTTCCAATCCAGGAACATGGTATATCTTCCATCTGTCATCTTTGGTTTCTTTCATCAGCATCTTATACTTTTCAAAGTGATTGGCCTCATATAAAAGTGGCCTTTAACTTCACTTTCTGTTAACTCCAAAAAAACTGTAAATTCTGGAAATATTTTTGTTCATTTTCTTTTTGACTTAATACTAACACTCTTAATATTATCATTGCTTCTGTTTTCTATATGCTTAACATTTCTCTAAAGTTGAAGCAGACCTTACCTTCTAGTTTATAGTGATATCAGTTTATGTGGAAATAGGGAAGGATTTCACTTATGTAGATGGGCCTCAAGACATACAAACAGATACCTAAAAAGAAAGACAAAAACTCCAATGCATGTACACACACACACACACACACACACACACACACACACTTACCCATTTTATCCTGTTTATGGAATGACAGACAAGTGATATAATTTTCCAGACAGAATCAACACATTCACCTATCATTTTAAAAGTAGAATGGAAGTCTTGCTAGATACAGTAAATCTTTCCCCACCTTCTAAATCACACTCTTCTGCATATGATTTGCCCATCTCCTTGTGCTCTAATAAATTGACATCCATAGAGTATAAGACACTTTACATTAGATGATTCCAGTAAGTGATGCCAATGTTCTCAAATTAGCTTTTTGTAGGTTTTTCTTTCTCCATCTTCAGAGATACAGTTCAAGATATTAGCCATTTCTTCCTACTGTTCTCTACCAGACATCGTCAGTGTAGTGCCGTGTGACAGACTCCAGGCTTTTGCTTCCAGATAGATGTGGGTTTAGTTCTTAACTCAGCTCTTTCCTAGCTATCTGGCTTGTCTGATTGTAAAAAGGGAATTGTAGTATCCACCTTCATTAGCATTCTTCTTATGAGTGATGAGATTAAAAATATATAATACTGGCCAGATAGTGAGCATTCAATATATATTTTTTCCTTGTCATCACCCTCTACAACACTCAAACTAGAAACCTTGCACACATCGTGCTTCTGACTTCTTCCTTCCTTTCATCTGTGAAGTAGGCATCTACACAACCAAGAAGGTCTGAATTACACCTAGACCAAAAGTCAATGATTATAGTATAAGTATTTGTTTATTCTAGGTGTACACTGACTACTAGCAGAATAAAGAGCATAAGTCTAAGGACTGATCAATTTTGACCTTAAGTAGGTAATGTTTGAGATGGCACTTGAGCAGTGGATAGAATTTAGCCTGAAAGACACATAGATAGAGAAGTATTCTTTACAGAGGAAGTAGATATCAAGCCTAAAGCATGAGCATTTGGAAAATAAGAAGTGGTTCAGTTTTCTCCTTGGAGAGTGTTTGTGGAGGAAAATAAAACTCAAGAAGGAATATGGCTCTGTTTTGTCAAGGATTCTGCATACTAGGAAAAGAAGGCTAACTTAGTGGCAAATAAGGAGTTACTGATATTTTCTAAGCAAGGGAGTTTTGCCTTGGAGAATTTCTCTGGTATTAGTATATGGAACATAATAGAGTTGGGAGAAACAAAGGCAAAGAGATCATTTAGGAAGTCATTCAAGTGGTTCAGGCATCCTTCCAGATGAAACACCTAAACGTGAGTGTCATCATAAAGTTCCATAAAGCTTAGAACGGGAGCCATATATAGAAAAATACAGAAAACTGCCTTCACAGCAGAAAGGAACTGGAGAACCCTGCCCTTCTGCCCTCTGCCCAGCTATCCACCTAATAAAGTGAATTTTCTTATTCAGCAGGCACTATTCCCCAGACATTGGTGTTTAATGAAACCATTTATAAAAACCTTTGCAGTTCTTTCAAAATTCTAATATGTCTGAAGCTTTCCTGATTGTGATGATGATGATGTTGATGATATCCAAGTAAATATTCTTAGGACTTTCCTTTAAGTCACTACAAAAACGTTGACCTTTAGTAGAGGACTAAATCTACACTTCAGATTTCATAACCTGTTAAGTCTCCTTGTACCTGGTACCTGTTATGTGCAGTTCTGGGTAGCTGCTACTATGTGAAAGGGTTCACAGATTCAGAAAGGAAACATATACAAACTCCAGTTCTTCTTAAGATGGTTTACCTAATTCCTCAGATAATTCACTTTTAGAAAATGTAACTTCTCAATTACATAACAGTATTACTTATAGATTGGTTTATCTATAAATAAGTTATTTTTAAAGAACTTGTAACTAAGCAGTAATAACTAATTATAGACTAAATGTGGGATTCCTACTGCAGTTTTTTTAAAAAAATAGATATTTGATCTAGCTACAATCTTTTCTGACCTTACCACCTTTTATCTCAAGAGTATTTTTCTCACCACAGCTGAAAGAGAGCCTCCAGCTGCCAGTAGCTTTGGCAGTAGGTGGCCTCTAGCTGTGCTGACTCATAAAGGTTTGGAATCCTTTATATTTCTTCTCTCAATCCATTTCTTCAGAAATGCCCTTCTCGTTATCTTGCTTTTAATTAAGTTTCATATGGTACCTTAGCTGACTCTTGTATCCGGGCTTATTTCCTTCAAAGCCCTGAAAGAATTAATTCACTTGTGCCATCTTGTGCCAAACTTTTTTTCTTAAAATGCCTTTTTTCAGTCAAAACACTAAACCATGGCTGTATGGGCCCAGTCAAGCCAGGATATTTTTCCTTTTGTTGAAGGTATAGAGACCTAAGTGACTCTGTTAATACCTAGAGTGTTTATTCTTTTTTTGTTTGTTTTTGTTTGTTTTTTAGGGCCGCTCCCATGGCATATGGGGGTTCCCAGGCTAGGGGTCCAATCAGAGCTGTAGCTGCCGGCCTATGCCAGAGCCACAGCAACGCAGGACCTGCAACCTACACCACAGCTCACGGCAACACCAGATCCTTAACCCACTGAGCAAGGCCAGGGATTGAACACACAACCTCATGGTTCCTAGTTAGATTCGTTAACCACTGAGCCAGGATGAGAACTGCCTCTACATAAATTTCTGTACAAAATGGATATACCCAAAATCTTCCAACATTTTACAAACCAATTTTATTAGAGGGACTGCCTTAAAATAAATAAATAAAAAGGAAATTTTTTGTATTTTTGAATATTCAGAAACTTGACAGCAAAACCTAGCTTTTTAAATATAAAATAAAGGCACTTGTCTGGTGTGGTTACATTCCAACTCCCCCCGCTCCCCCCCCCAACTGAATTCAGCTTTATGACCAAATGCAATTAACTGAAACCTCCTGATAATGAAGCTGATTTTTGTGATTATCTAAATGTAATTCATTCACAGATGCGCCAAAATCAGATTTTCATGTATGTCCATTTACTTCAAGGATTTTTTTGTTGTTGTTAATTTTGTCATGTTTGGGGTTTTTTGTTGTTGTTTTTTTTTTCCAGTTATATTAAACCCCTTCAGGGAGGTTCAATTTCATCTCCTCTCTATATCTTCATTATGCCTTGGAAGCAGTGCTTGAAAACTAAGAAGCAAAATGTTTTCTGCTAGAAGAAAAAAAAATGTTTTCACTGCAAAATTGAATATAACCTTCATACTCTGTTGCTGCTTAAATAAGCATTTCTCTTAATTAATCATTTTTAAATTTATCATAAGGTATAACTGTATTCGTTATGCTGTCACTTTGTGAGTCTCACAGAAGAACAGCTGTTGTCTAGTCTCCAAACAACTGCAACAGGGTCTTTCAGAGTAATGCGGAGACAATATCAGATCAGCACACCCAAGGTACACAATGCAAAATGGACTGAAAATTGCTGGTCTGAGAGCTGGAGACGCTCTTGTGCATGTAAACATTTGTTCAGCAGCTCAAGTAATGGCAATGCATTAAACCAATAGAATTACTTCTTCTGGCACCTAACAGAAATGTTAATTGATCATCAATCATTAGCTTGTAATAAAAGGGCTGAACTTGCAGTTCTGAATGTATAGCCAGAAAAATTAAGTGAGAGACATAAATGTTATAAAAAAGACAAATGTTCCAAGCTAAATTGCTTTAAATTACATTGACCTCATCACTGTACCTTTGAAACCTGTCCCTAATTGAGAGCAATTGATTTACCCTTTCAGCTTTCCTGTAAAGCCTATCCCAAATTCAAAATGTTAAGGGTCCTTTGCCAAATTATTCCGCAATTGAGCTTTCCCACTGATATTCTTAAATGATGATTAAGGCACAAGCCAGGTAGAAAAACGGTACTCAATGAATTTAAGCCTTAAAAATGGAAGTGACGTCTTTTTTTCTCCTGTTGGACAAGGTGATAAAATTCATGAAAGTAATTTTTAGCATAAAACAGTTGTAACAACACAAAATACAAAAGATATTAGCACCAAAGTGAGCTATGAGTGGGACCATTATGAAAAGAAATTTCCCATGTCTCACCCACATCCAGGATAAAATGACCAAGTTTCTGGAAATCAAGGAGAATTTGTGAGGCAGACTTTTGGCGAGAGTTCTGCTGTGCAGTGAGCATACCACTTTTCTACCCGTGGGAGAGCATAGGGTAAATGGTTGCCCGGCTGCTCATCTCACCTCTGGCTTGAGGGTCACTGGAACCATCCAAGAGCTTGGTATGTGTTTCCTGCATAATGGGGATGTGTTAGGTTGGTGTCTGCCTCATGGCTCATAAAATTAAAGCATGAGAGAGAAATTGGCTAAAATGGTCTGTGTCAGAGGAGGAAGGGGCCACATCTAAGAAGTATGTGCTTTCTGTTCCAAAGTCAAGTCAAAGGGCCCCAAATCCCAGGGACCGGATGTGAAATTCTTAGTAGGAATGTTATCTGGGAATCCTTTTAAAAGGGCTCCTGACAGAAGACTGAGGATTGCACTAGCCTCATAAAGGAAATTGCATTCTGGGGCCTCAAGGGAGCATCTCCAAAGATCTCAAATGGCTTTAACTGCCCACCACCTTGTGACAATATCAGTCACATCATAGTTCCCTGCATCCCTTTACCTCCTTCATCTCCATGTTCCAGACACTAAGGGATCAGAAACCTCAGCTAGCAAGAAGTTTGGAGTCTTGATTATGTTCTGGATTAGGAGATTTAAACTACAAAATCAATACAGTGTTAGCAACTTAAAGCTACAGGAGAGCTTTCTGTTCACCTAAGAAACCAGGGAGGCCATGCTCCTACCTTAGCCTTCATCCAGGGATAAGGGGAAGACCACCCACACTGAATAAATGTTGAAGGGACAGTGCAAAAAAGTGATTAGGTTACTCTAATGATTATACTCCATGAATCGAAGAGTTTAATGTGTGAGTTACATAATGATTTTTAAGACTATAGATATTTTATTTGTACCTGCTCACCTTTGACAAGGCATTTTCGATGGAATGGTGGGAACAAAAGCCAGATTACAAAGTACTGAAAAGTGAAAGGAAATGGGGAGTAAAGACAGCACCTATACACTACTCCTTTGAAGACCTTGGCTGGGAAGGACAGTGCCTAGAAAAGTACAAAACTCAAGAGAACCTAAAATGCGAGAGACTCAAGCATGTTCTCAGGCAGTAGGAAAGGACCAGTAGAAAGGATTAAAAATAGAGGAAAACAGAGAAATAAGTGTTAAAATGAGATCTCTTGGCAGTTGAAAGTAGATGGGGTAAGAAACACTTGGAGATATATTAATCTTGAATACAAAATGGGACAGCTCTGTCTGATACTGAAAGTGTCAGGAGGAATTTTTAAAAGACAAATGTCTGTGGATATGGGTAGGAAGTTGAAAGAGTTCCTGCCTAATGATCGTTACTCCCCATTAATCATGGGATAATGAACTAGGGAGACTGTGGTGAGTGGAGACTGAGCAAAAGGCCTCAAGAGAAGAATGAGAGTCTGAAATAACTGCTGAAGGGAACTGACAAGTGAGGGGATAAAGAATGAATAAAAAGCATATCCAGTAGTATGGGGGATTCCATTCAAATTGGGGACCATGTGCCTAAGTGATCTGAAGAGTTCCCATCTTTTTCTAGCTGTGCTGTATAGTTCACATGCAGGTGTGAAGAAATTGGATGGAAAATTGATTCAAAGTCTCAGATCTGCAGTGCACTGAAAGCAAAAATATGGTTTGGGAATCTGAGGATGATAGCAGGAGAGAAGTTCAAATTGTTGACCATAGAATCTTACCTGGTGGAGGAAATGATCAGATGTACATTGACAGATGCAGAAAAAAATTAAGGGATTCAAAGTCTAGAGGTATAGATAAGGTTGATGAGTTGCTGGAAGGAGGCTATAAGTGAGAAATGATGTTCCTCCAAAATCACAGTAATACAACAATAAAAACAATAGCGAAAAGCTATTATTTATTAAACAATTCCTGTGTGCCAAGCAGTGCTTTAAATAAATGTTTTGGGGGTTTTTTCATTTTTTTTTCTTTCCTTTTCTAGAGCCACATTCGTGGCATATGGAGGTTCCTAGGCTAGCGGTCTAATCAGAGATGTAGCCACAGGCCTACGCCAGAGCCACAGCAATGCGGGATCGGAGCCGCGTCTGCAACCTACACCACAGCTCAGGGCAATGCCAGATCCTTAAACCACTGAGCAAGGCCAAGGATTGAACCCTCAACCTCATGGTTCCTAGTCGGATTCGTTAACCACTGAACCACGACAGGAACTCCTAAATGTTTTGTTATATTACATTTAATCATCACAACACCTCTGTGAGGTAGTTACTATTTATTCTACTCTTTTTTTCCTTTTTAGATAAATAAATTAAAGTACATAAGAGATTGAATAACTTGCTAAGATCAAAGAGCCAGTATGTGGCAGAGCCCATGTTCTTAACCACCATGCAGGCCAAAGTCAAAGACCTAAAGACAACATTTATTTACAAAGGAAGGAGGTTTCACAGGAAATGGAGGGAAGCAGGCACTAAAAAAAACAAGTGAAGACTGGGCAGGAGGAGTTCAGCCAAAAGAGTACAGTGCAAATGGCAACAAAGTTGAAAGAAACAAGAATAAATCATTGAGGAGGCTCACAATTTGAACAGTGCTAAAGGATTATCAGAATGAATGACTCTGAAAAGATAACTGACCCTAAATTTCCGAACTTTTTAAATAAGATTATTGGGGCCAATTCAAGACACATAACTACATATCCTAAGCAGTTCAGAGAATAAAGTTCTCTGAAAGGACCCCATGCCAGCCCCCAAGGAACTTACAATCTAGACACAAGTGAAAAGATTTTATTTTTAAAGCATAATACAGGCCAGAGTAAGAAAATGTTTAAAAGACTAAACTGGAATGCCCTGGGGCTCAAATTTTTAAAAGATTGCATTTGCCTAGAGAGCTCTGAAAAGGTAAATGTTACACTCTGGATACCCGGGACTGACATCAGTAGAAAAGCGAGGCAGTGTTTTCTAGAGAAGAAACTAGACAAAGCACAGAGGCAGGTGAGTCCAGGGAACACAGGGGAACAGTAAGCAAGGCAAGCTGACTGGGGCCCTGAGCACAGACAAGAGTGGAAAGGTAACCTAAGTTCCTGTTATAATTTAGGAAGACAGCCTGAATGTTATTTAATTCAGAAGACAGTGAGGAAATAGAGGGTTTGACCTGGGAAATTACAGAATTGGAAGTTTAGGCCCAGTGCCTCATTAGAAGAGCCTTCTCCTTAGAATTTTTAACTTATTTTCCAGAAAAATACATGCTCATGTAATAAAGTACCATCCTGAGAATGGGAAAACTCATACATCTTTCATAGTAATAAAAATGAAGTGTTCCCAGTTTGCTCACTATTCTCCCAAAATAAACTGCTTTCCGCATTTTTCTCCTAAAGAAGTTAAGTATGTTTGTCCTCTTCCACACAACTTTTTCAATGCTATGAAATGAAGTAAAAATGAATGTGACGAGCAGCCTTTAAAATAGAGAAGTCATAAGGTAATATGCATCTGAGAGGTACATGTGGAGATGAAGAATTTTTGCTTTGGCAAAAAAAAAAATAATAATAAAAACAGGATCGAAGGGGATTTAGGAACAACTGAACATGTCTATATGGACCAGTTCTTTTTTTAACTATCCTCTGTGCATCTCCACACGTGTGTCAGCAGTGCAAAAGCCCTCCGAAGGCACAGGCAGGGCATTTACCAAGTTGTCCTTTGTGGCAGGATTAGCTCTAAGTCTAGAACATCAAACTTTATTTATAAACTTGACAAGACATGCTTCTTTTTTAAAATGTATTTTAAAAGACCGCTATAGAAAAGCTGATGGCTTTTGGTGAACAAAATCTTTTCCATGGGAATAAACAGTGGGTCTGGCCAGTTTTCCTCAAATCGTATTCCACAGGCACTTGCATCAAGAAAACTAGGGATGATTCTCTAAAAGGCAGGCACAAGGGCACCCTCCAAACCTAGAAAATCAGAATCTGAGTCATCTGAACTTTTATAAACTTCCTACGTGATCTGTATATGTGCTAAGTCTCTTGAAGCTTTGGTCACATGGAAGGATACGAAAACAAAATAAAACCGGTTGGCTGAAGGCCAGAGATGTAAAGGGCAAATCTTTCTCACTGTATGCTCTTTTGTGCCTTTTGAATTCTTTTTCTCAAGTAAGACTTAAAAAGAATGAACAACATATATATATTTGTACCACCAGCCCAAACCAGTCGGAGTATCTAGCAAATAGGTAAAACAAATAAACAAACAAACAAAAATGCTTGTGGATTTGAACTGAGCAGCATGATCATAAATGGCATGGTTTATAATCAACATATAAGTAACATACTTTTTTTATACCCTAATTCTTCTCCCCTCCCCCTTATGTTCTCAAAACAAACAGTAATTATACATTGTCCATTGTGTTTGCATGGGATGCATGTTTTGCTCCTTATTCTTCCTGGTGGTTATCCATCCATCTCTGATACCTGTAACTTACTAGATTCACATGGTTGAGTCTGGAAAGTGTAGCTAAAGCTCCTGATATCTTTCTCTTAGCCACACTTTTACAATTGGTATCTCTTTCCTTTCCCATAAATGTCAATACATATGATACTTGGTATTTACGTTTTGCCTTTTACAGAAAAAAAAAATCATAGATACAAATCTATGTTTATTGGGCTAGAATTTTTTTCAACTGTAAATCAGATAAGCTTTATGCCTTTGGCAGTTTCCAGTGATTTGAGTTTTAAGCGGCTGATTAGTCTTTTGGACAACAACTAATTACCTGTAGTGTGCTTATAACTAAAACTGTTACAGAAATGCTCTTGTAATTTTTTTTGACATTTTCCTTCTTGTTGGATTCTGCATGTATAGTAAAGATAACTTACTTTCTTTAAAAAAAAAAAGAAAGAAAACTTACTTTGATATATTCAATGCTTTTTTAAAAGCAAACAAAAACCCTCAGTTCTGAAATACTCTTAAAATTATAAAGGCATCTTCTTTGGGGAAAAACTAATATCTGCTGTCCCTGAAATAGCAACATTTTCAAGCTGCTTATTTGTTACTTTCTAGTCCATGCAGCAATTGTCAGATACAGAACTGCCAAGAAGTAATGTGACACTATAGTTGTCATAGGTCAGAACAGAAGTAAGAAGAAATATTGTTTGGAAAGCAAGCTAAATTTTGGGCAAAACATTCTCATTATATATCTGTTCCCACCTGTCCTGTTGCACACACCTTCCCAACTAAAAAAAAACAGTAAATAAAACTTGGAGAGGTTATATATTCAGTAAAAGATTATACTGTATGTCATGTACAGAGAGAGTGTTGTGATTCATTCCCTAAAAAAAAGTTTAAAAAGAAATTGGGGAGTTCACATTGTGGCTCAGTGGTTAACATACCTGACTAGTATCCATTAGGATGTGGGTTCAATCCCTGGCCTTGCTCAGTGGGTTACCGATCCAGCGTTGCTATGAGCTGCAGTGTAGGTCACAGACATGGCTCAGACCTAATGTTATTATGGCTGTGGCATAGGCTCTGATTCAACCCCTAGCCTGGGAACTTCCATATGCTACAGGCAAAGTACTAAAAAGAAGAAAAAAGAAAGAAACTGAGGTGTTTTGTGTCTGATCAATTATACTCCTTTTAGGGCCCTACATTTCTTTAGGAGCACAAAACAAATCCCAGCCTTGAGTCCAAAGTCTAAAACTGTCAGGAGGTGACATGCACTGCAAAACCAGCACTTTGAAATAGTCCTTTCCACTTTGCATTATATTAAAGCAGATATACAAAAATAGAATTGAAAATCTAGAAAGGGTCTATGGTTGGAGGATAAGTAGCTTTTCTTTTACAGGATTAAGTTCAATACCTTATAAGTGTTACCATAATTCTTGCCAATCAAGTTCAGTTTCAGCAAAAGCGGTGTCATCAAGTAGTTCATACTCACTTTAGGTCACTTTGCTTTTACCAAAGAAAGAAGCATTTTTTTACTTTTTATACTCATACAAGTAAAAAAGTGGCACTATGTTTTAAATGTCACATCATAAAATGCTTTCCAAGGTTGAAAAGTAAATTCAAAAGGAGGTCACATGTATTAGAACAAGTCACATACTATCTCCACGTTTTTCATTTTCTGTCCAATGTAGATATTATTCAAGTGAAATACAGACACGGATTTTTGGATAAACCTTTCATAAAAATAAAGCAAGAAACTTGAACTAGTGGCTAAGTTAACATAATATAGTTTTACATTGTATGAAAAAAATTTAATAGAAAGTAAACTTGAAGTATCATTTTGCCATTGTTATTGGGCTATGTTGAAAAATGTGGCATATAAAACTAATGATAATAGACTGCCTTTAGCAGACATTAGAAAAGAACTTCCAAATTTAAGTATGATTCTCTTAAGTCTCTCAATACCCCACTGTTTTGATGAATTTTGGATGAAAAAGGAAGAGGGAAAAGTCAAACAATATAAGCTACTATAAAAAAAAAAATAACCTGAAGGTTTGGTGTTCACACTCTTGGCCCAGCCAGTTAATCATCCAGTGTTGTCTTTGAGGTAGCACAGGTTCAATCCCTGGCCTCGGCACAGTAGGTTAAGGATCTGGCATTGTCCCAGCTGTGGATCAGATCCAATCCCTGGCCTGGGAACTTCCATAAGCTGTCGATATGGCCATAAAAAATCAATAAATGACCAGAAGGTTAAATTTTTAAAGTCTCATTTCTCACAAATACCTCCAATGGTAAGTCTTATCAATTCCATGACTTCATCAGTCATCTGGTAGCTACATAAAATCACTCTCAGACTATTCTTTCTGTGAAAATTCTAAGATTTAAAATATATTCGGCAGAGTGAATAGAAACACAATTAAACACAATTGATCATTCTTCAAGCTTTTTATGTGAAAGTCCACAGGATTTGTTCTTTAAAATACAAGATATCACTGTTTCCTCTTATTCATAGTTGTAAATAATTATGTTTTGTATTTCATTATATCAAACCTTACTCTTATTTCTGTCACTTTACCTCAATAAACTTTCGAGAATATTTCTTTGTCTCTCAATGAATGAACATTTTATATTCATTACTGTGATAATTATAACAAGTGTTATTACTCTTCATTTATATAAGATTATATATTTTAGGAAGTATTACTTTCATAAGATTATTTTTATGATCTTTTTATAGCTACATGAATGCCACAGTCATTTTTATTGCCATTGAAAATCTCATTCAGAATTATTTCCATTTTTCAACACTAACCAACAAAAACTATTTGCATTCACTTAAAGCAGTAGCTTTAAAAATGACCCTTCTACATTCCTGACCAATTTAATTAAATCTCCAGAATTCAAATTTATTTTATTATAAGAAGTTTCCCATGTTTGCTGTAATTTTATTTCAATACATGGATTCAATCTAGGACACCTGCTTCCATAGGAAGAATTTATTTTATCTAGTCAAGCACTGAAAACTTGCCTCAAAAAAGTATTTGATATTGGAAACAGATGATGCAATAAATACGGAAAATAGTTTTAGAGTGTTAGTGATGGAAAATAGTTGATATTTATTTTAGTAAAAATTAGTCACTAGTCTTTTGTCATCATGGCCTCTAATAAATACAAATCAGAGGATATTCAGTTAATGCTAATAATGACAATTCATTGATTATTTATACCCCTTAACTTTATGTACTACATTACAAATCAAATTAAACTGATTGGCATGATAAAATCCCAGCCTCCTGGGATCCTGCTGCCTCAAATTATGAATAGTTCACATATCAGGAAGCCATGATGTGTGAACATCTAGGTTATGTCATTCAGCAGCAATCTAATTGCACTAACATGGATATATGGCAGTTGCACCCATTTTTTGTTATTAAATATATTAAAACCCCATAGAAATGCTCATCAGATCTTACTAATAACACATTCTTCAGTGTCCATTAATACAGTGAGAGTATTTGGGATATCATAAACATGGCATGAACTGAAAATCTGAACAAAGACTTCATGAGAAAAACTAGCGTTGCTATGATTGCACTGCCCCCTAGAGTTAAAATAACTTGTGTTTGAACACCGAAGTTCATTTGCCTTTTTCAGATCAGCATTTTCATGACCCATTTGTCCAACTATGGGAATGACCGGCTGGGATTGTATACATTTGTTAATCTGGCAAACTTCGTGCAGAGCTGGACCAACTTGCGACTTCAGACACTGCCGCCAGTGCAGCTGGCTCACAAATATTTTGAGCTCTTTCCTGATCAAAAAGACCCTCTCTGGCAGGTAAGATTGAGTTGATTATTGGTATAATGAAATAATCCCAAAAACATATCTTGGAGTTCTAGGAGGTAATCCAAATCTGAAAAGTGACAGCGTCTGGGGGGTAAAATAATGTGCATTTTGGACGTGTTAGTAGATTTGAGAAACTTCATAGCAGACCAAATTTTCTGTTCCCATGCCCATTAGAAATTATGGGATTCTGAAAGCTCAGTGAGAGGTTGAATGTAATGTTTTCAATCAGGAGCAAGGGACCAATTTGCAGATCACAATAGGCTGAAAGAACAGAAGGTGGTTTCAGGGTGTGTTAGGGAGGTAGTCAGCTGGTCAGCCTTGAGCACCTCCCCATACCTCTCACAACTAAATTACATTAGAGGGATAGGTGAAGAGAGTTCAGAACTGATAACTGCCTCTGAATCACAGGATGCACCAGCAGCTGCAGAATATAGGAGGCTTTCAAACATATTAATTGAGAATTACTTTGGACATGGGGAAGTGCTTAGTGGCAAAATCACTGAGCTTCTTAAGAGAAAATGTCACATAGAAATGGCATATTCAAACTGTTCTAGGCATAACCCAGATTTCAAAGCTTACACTCTCATGTGGCCTAGAATTGCAAAAACACCTTGAGCTTAAATTGCCTACTCCATGACCTGAGCAAAGTAATACTCTTACGAAATAACTACATAGTGCTAATTATATGTGAGACTAGGTGCTTTATATATGTTAATTCATTTAATCCTCACAACTACCCTATGAGGTAGGTATACTTATTATCCTCATTTTACAGAAGAAGAAGCTGGAGAACAAGAAAGGCTGAGACACTTAAGGTCATACAGCTACTATGTGACAGAATGGGAAAGAGTTCCAGGCCACCTGGCTTCAGAGACTGCATTCTGAATCATTGTCCTAAATGCTGCTAGAGAGTGAAAGACAGAACTGATGGTATAGTAATAACCATCTTCAGAAGAAGAACTCAGTAAATTTCACAGACTGAAGCACAGTAAATGCTGCACTCATACTCTATTCATTTAGCTTTGAAGTTGAGCCAGTTACCTCCTGGGCACAAACAGATAACCCTAAGAAGAAACAAAACTACACATTTTAGGAGGTTAAAGCTAGTGGTTGTAGAACTGTCACTGCATATTATTTTGTAGATGACATTAAAAAAAACAAACATCTTTTTATCTTTTGGAGTGCCAAAACTTAACCAAATGTTAGCTACTGGAAAGACTTGCAACTTTCCTGCTAATTTAATACTTTTTTTTTTTTTTTTTTAACGGCATAGGAAGTTCCTAGGCCAGGGATTGAATCCAAAGTGCAGCTGTGGCAACACCAGATCCTTTAGTCCACTGCAGGCTAGGGATCCAGGCTAGGGATCAAACCCATGCCTCTTCAGCAACCTGAGCCGAGGCAGTTGGATTCTTAATCCACTGTGCCACAGGGGGAACTCCTTAACGCCTTGTTTTTACATTGAAATTGGTATTATTTCAGGTGAAACCACTTTTTTTCTAGAACAACAGCCAAAAAAAATACACTTATTTTAGTCTGAAAAATCTGTTGTTTATGCTAAATAAGCAGAAGTTTTATTTAACTACACATATCTATAATGTTAATTGAATAGAAATAAAGTATTGTCCTGTTTGCTTATTCCTAAAGAGTATTAAAGGTTGATGTTAATGCTTTATATAATATATACTTTGCAGTTAAAATTAGGATATTCTAGTTCCTTGCACAGTGGTTTTGATTTAAGAACTATAGGCCAAAAGCAGATTCCCCAAGGTAGTAATGCATCCTTATTTTACCCTTTTGCTGAAATTTAGTGCCTTTTAGCATCTGTAAAGTCATAGTTTTAGACATACATTTACCAACCTTTGAAGACATCAGAAAGAATCTGCTGTCTCTTTAAAGAGTACTATTACTGCCAGATTCATATCCCTTTGAAGCACAGCAGGAAAGCTCAAAGTTACTTGGAATAAAAATCTAACACCTTATATTTCAGTAATTTATGAATGCTGAGGGTATATCTATTTGAGGCTGGCAGGAAGCAAAGCCTCTCCTCAACAAGCTCACTGTTTTAAACACTCCACACACACATACAATTAAGACACAGAACTGCCAACGGCAGGAAAAAATACTAAAGCCTCAGTATCATGAGGCTGTTTATCCATAGTGGAAATGACTCCCCTCCCCCACCTCCTTTGTAGACACTCAGCTTTGGGATGAAAAGAAGTTATTTGATATCTTCCGTGATGCCACTTGAAGGTTTTCATGTAAAAGAAGGAGTCACATAGCCTTGTTTCCTAGGATATCATTTCAAGGACAGAAGTTGAAAAACTCTAACACACAATGGGCACCCACCAAAAAAAAAATACATCTCTATTTTCTTCTCCCCTTCAGAATCCTTGTGATGACAAACGCCATAGAGACATTTGGTCTAAAGAAAAAACCTGTGATCGCTTACCAAAATTCTTGGTAATAGGACCCCAGAAAACTGGTGAGAACTTTTTACGTTACCATTAACCAAACAGTGTAAAAATCCTGATGACTAGACAATGAGTCTTGTTACGTAACTTCTCAAACTTCCTATAAATACTGATGAATGCATAACACATTTTTTTCTCCAACATAACCATTGTTTAGCTCAATAATGTACTTAAAAGCTCTTGTTGAAGTCTTTTTTAAAGTAAAAAGGATGAAGATAGATGTCACACGGTTTGAATATCCTGCAATTTGGTGGGAAATGTTATTTTCTCCAAAGATCTTAACGGAAAGGTGTTGCTACTAACATTTATAAAATGAAAATTAATCATGTGTTTGAAGAGTGACGGATAGGATTTCATGAAAAATAGAGATGGACACATATAAACATCTATAAATCTTCTAGAATTTTAGCTTCTTCCTGCTATCTTCCTTACATAGTTTATTTCTAAACTATTTCTTGCAGAGGTGACCATTTTCTAAAGGTCTATAAAGAATGTTTGACAAGCAGAATTCCTGGACATAAACAAAACTTTGTGCTAAGAAAGGTATTTATTCATACCCAGGAGAAATCTTTTACACCTTTTCTTAAATTGGTATGCAATTTTTTTCCCATAAATTTCTTATTTCTGTAAGACAGTATTAAAACGAAGCCCAGTGGAAGCTTTAAAATGCCAGACATTCATGCTGTATTCCGCATGAGAAATTATTTTGGGCTCTTAGTTTCTTGTTTGACAGAAAACAGCCATTTCAACCACATCCTTTCCTAAGAGAGATACATTCCTTTCCCTTATTTCTCTAGTAATAAATGGGGAGAATTCTATGTAATGTACACAGTACGTTTAGCCTATTCATTTTCTCTTAGTTCCATTTACAAATATTAATCTGACAACAGTAATAAATAGGACAACTACTTCTCTTGGCCTTATTTATTTCACTTGTCTTTATCTATTTAAAGTCAAGAAGCAACCAGAAACACATTTAAACTAAAGTCTCTTCATCGAACTCCTACTGTCATCACGTAGCTTTGTCATTAACAATCACATCTCTTTGCTGAAGCTTGGCAGATCAAGTTTGCTTCAGAAAGCCCTGCAGGATATGCTTCCTCTTGTGTTGTGCTGGATATGCAGACATTTTAATATCATGGTTAGATGGCAGAATTATTACTTGTCATCTTGAATTCAGTTGGGTTTCCAAATGTTTATGTTACAATCTGTATATGACATTTACCTTTGGACAGGAATTTTAACTCCCTTTTATAGAAATTGAATTTTTCCCCAGTTTTACAGAGGTATAATTTACAGGCAATAAAATTCACCCATTTTTAAATGCACAGTTTGATGAATTTTGGAAATTGTACACTGTTGAACACTCCAGTGTTCAAGATTTAGAACACTTTGACCTCCCTAAAAAGTTTGTAATCTCCCGTTTGACTTCTTCCACCTAGAATAATGCTTTTGAGATTCATCCACATTATTGCATATATTGATACTTTATGAAATTATTGTTTAAATGAACAAAAATATCTTCTTATATTAGTTCCATAAAAATTAACCAGCTTTATTTTTAACTTCAGTTTTGTCAAAAAGTATTTTTCTGAATAATCTTGCACTGACATATAGTTATCTGGATTTGCAAATATTTTTGGTATTGAAACTAACAAAAATATGAAAACTGAAGTGTTTTTTTTTTTTAATACCCAAACTGGTTCTTTTTTTTTTTTTTTTTTGGTCTTTTTGCTATTTCTTGGGCCGATCCCGCAGCATAGGGAGGTTCCCAGGCTAGGGGTCCAATTGGAGCTGTAGCCACCGGCCTACCACAGAGCCACAGCAACGCGGGATCCAAGCTGCGTCTGCAACCTACGCCACAGCTCACGGCAACGCCGGATCTTTTTAACCTACTGAGCAAGGGCAGGGACCGAACCTGCAACCTCATGGTTCCTAGTCGGATTCATTAACCACTGCTCCAGGACGGGAACTCCCTGAAGCTTTTTTTAAATGTGTGTGTGTAGGATTATGTACACACACACACACACACACACACACACACACACACACGTTTATTCAGACCCAAGAATTTGAGTAAGCAAAGGCCGAATTCAGAAACCACAACTTAATTTTTTGACCACTAATAAATTACAGTGTACCTGTAATTTATGCAAATGATTAGATCATATTCACTTTTTGTTTGTCTTTTTAATGCTCATCATGTTATTTAAAGCGAACAACACAGAGTTCCTGCTGTGGCACAACACGACCAGAAGTGTCTCTTGAAGGATGCAAGTTTGATCCCAGCCCAGAACAGTGGGTTAAAGATCCATTGCCACAGCTGCAGTATAGGTGGCAGCTGTGACTAGGATTTGATTCCTGGCCCTAGAAACCCATATGCCACAGAGCAGTGAAAAAAGGAAAAAAAAAAAAAGCAAGCAAGATGATTTAATACAGTTCTTAAAAATAAAACTCAGAAAAGGTTATCGGTTGATCTAAAAAGGAATTAATCTTTTTTCACATTGTAATAGTTACTCCGTTTTCACAAATTCTATTCAGTTTTTAAAAAATGTATTACTGAATTTTATCTCAGTAAAAATGTTAATTTTAAAAATACCTTACTAATATTCAGATATGGAGCTGTTTAGGTACTTTCACAGAGATTATCTCACTTGACCCTCATAAAACGCTGATAGCTAAATATTTTCTTCCTCACTATACATATAAGAAAACTAAAACTCAGGTGAGATTCTTTTTTCATTCCAAGTTCACACAGCTTATAAACATCAGAAATAGAACTTTTTTTTTTTTGTCTTTTTAGGGCCACACCCATAGCACATGGATGTTCTCGGGCTAGGGGTCTAATTGGAACTGTAGCTACCAGCCTACACCACAGCTATAGCTACGCTGGATCAAGCCACATCTGCAACCTACACCACAGCTCACAGCAATGCCAGATCCTTAACCCACTAAGTGAGGCCAGGGATCAAACCTGCATCCTCATGGATACTAGTCGGGTTTATTTTCACTGAGCCATGACAGGAACTCCCAGAACTAAAACTCTCAATCCTAGAAGTTACCTGACTCTAAAGATCATGCTCTAGAATGCTTTACCATTTTCATTCCCCAATAAGTTTTAGATTTTGTCCCACATTTCTTCTAAGTCAGTGTTTCGCAAAGTATACTAAATCAGAAACTCTGGGATACAGCACAGCTCTCTGTCTTACCAACCCTCCAGGTGAATCTGATGCATGCACCTGTTTGAAAACCATTGGCTTTTTTGTTTTATTTTGTTTCTTTTCTAAAAAGGGCCACACCCACAGCATATGGAAGTTCCCACACTAGGGGTCGAATCAGAGCTGCAGCTGCCAGCCTACACCATAGCCATGGCAACATAGGATCCAAGCAGTATCTGTGACCTACATGCAGCTGGTGGCAACACCTGATCCTTAACTCACTGAGTGAGGCCAGGGATGGAACCTGCATCCTCATGGATACTAGTTGGGTTTTTAACCCCCTAAGCCACAACGGTAACTCCTGAGAACCACTGCGTTAAGTCAAACTTGTGAACAGCATTCTTGCCTTGTAAATTGTGGATTACTATGTCTGCATTCCCTATAGCTATGTCTGATCACAGATAAAATGTTCATTGTTTGGCTCAGATATAATCTAGAAACACTGCCTCTTCCAACTCATTGTTTTAAACAATATTTGCTGTTGACAGAGTTATTTCACAATTTTTCTGATGTGTTCATATGGTAGATTTAAGTATAATACTAAATAAAGCTTGTCAGAAAGATAAGAAGATTCAAAGTTTGATATAGATGGCAACATAACATTCATAGTAAGCAAAATTACAACAGTAATTTCTCCAAGCAAGAGAAATATGATAAGGCCATATCTGATTACCATTGCTAGCTATTGACCTAGAAGACAATTAATAGGTCTGGGTCCATCAGACTGTATAAGAATGTAAATCACATTAGAGTAGAGAAGTGGAAATAGAGGGTATATTTCTCTCTTGGGAAAATTGAATACATAGAGCAGATTGTTTTTATTATGATTTTATACACAAAGTTATAGTTGTAAGCACCTGGTTAAACACCTGAACTCAGACTGCGTTACTTTCTCCTGGAGCAATGTAACTAAGTTATAACCTTTTACTTGTAATTTAGGCTCTAAAACACTAATTTAACAGTTTATGACATTACTCATTATAAAAAAATTAAAAGTCACATTCATATGGGTACCTCTGATATGTTTTCAAAAATGCAGAGTTTGTTATGTCACTAGGAAAGGGCACGATTTTTCTTTTCAAATTTAGCAATGTAAACAATTTCGACACTATTTTTTTAAGTATGTAAATAGTACATTCAAACTGAAACTTGTTGAGGGTTTAAATTCTGTCTCAAATGTAATAAGCTTTCATAGTCCTCAGGAACAACTTTATAGGAAAATCAAAGTATTGGTTTGATCATGTAGTGTCATATTAAATAATAATATATTTCATTTATATGATGCTCTATTAATATCAAAATGACTTCAGGTACAAAATGTCTTTTCATCCTCAGAGAAAGCCTAGGAAATAAGCAAGGCAGGCAATTTTCTGCTAATAAGTCAAGACAAAGAGGAGCTAGACGCCAAAGTCACAGACCAAGTCAGTGATTGAGCTGAGGTCAAAAGCCAGTTCTTCCAATTCCTGCATCAGGCCTCTTCTCACATCACACTCTCCCCATATTTCAGAACTTTCTTATTTTAAGATGCTGGTTATCTATTCAGTTTACTTCAAGGAATACTTATATGTATGTTTGGATCTCTGTGATATGTAGTTTATTAATGACTTTGAAATGCCAATAGTAGGAAACTGTATTTTCCCTTAATTAATCTCTGAACCTCTGTTGTCTTTTCAGGAACCACTGCTTTGTATTTGTTCCTGGTTATGCATCCTTCCATCCTTAGTAACTCCCCCAGCCCAAAAACCTTTGAGGAGGTACAGTTCTTTAATAGAAATAACTACCACAGGGGGATTGATTGGTAAGATGGGTTATTAGTATAAATCTAAAAGTATATGTACTGTTCACAGTATAAATTTAGCACTAATATTTATAAACATATGAACTTGTAGCAAATTAAACAGAAGTTATCCTGTGTGCCTTTTATACTGATTGAATAACATGAAGGAGCAAAGAAATTATTTATAACAAACTTTTCTCAGTTTATGAAGAGACCTGTCGCCTCAAGAGAGTCACATGTAATTTTACTTTGCATTAATTATTTTTGATGGTAATTACAGATCTAAAGTCAGAGAAATACCTAATACTCAGGAATTTCATTCCTCTCTACTCAAGAACACTTTCATAGTTTTCTGTTATTATGCACTTTGCCTTAAAGTGATGCTACAGGTCATGTGTATAGTTTTCTATTTCACTTTGGTATAAAGGGTAAATAAATAAATAGAACTAGAAATGTGTATGTATTTCATAAGTAATGAAAGTTATAAAAAGGCTATCAATAAATCACAAAATTTAATTTTTGACTTTTGAATTGAAATTAGGACCATACTAACCATTTGAGGACAAGAATTAAATTAAAATTAAAAGTTAGCATGTCAAATATACACAAAATATAGTAATGTAGCAGGAATACAGTTGCAAACAGACATAATCATAAAATGTATCTCAGAAGTCTTTCTGTTAAGGTATAAATTCTGGACAGAAAGTGATATAAAAGAGTAAGTCCTTAAAATAACTCTCAAACATGAACATAAACATTGTGCATGTAGTTTAGCATAAAGGTATTATATATTAATTCTGTTGTCAAATTGCACGATCTATATTTTACATGCATCAGCTCCCACAAGGTTTGCTTGTGAGTAGTCCAAATGAAAATCTAAAGAAATGAATTGAGTAGAATTTAGCACCTACTAGGATTTACATATATCCTGATTATATATAATTCCCTGCCAATTTCATCCATGCTTGAAATTGATTAATTGCATAGTGTTAAATAACAGCTGTGAGAATCAAGAAACCAGCAACTACTTTAGCAGCTATTTTCCCACTGACTCAAATATATATGATTTAGAGTATAATAAAATGATTTTAACACCAGAACTAAAGGGAGTAGTTAAAAACTGATGCAGCACAATGGGTTATGGATCCAGTATTGCCACAGCTTTGGCATAGGTGGCAGCTGCAGCTCGGATGCAGCCCCTGACCTGGGAACTTCCATATGCTATGGGTGCAGCCAAAAAAAATTTGCTTTAGAAGTGGAGAGGAGGAGTTTCCATCATGATACAGCAGAAACAAATCCTACTAGGAACCATGAGGTTGTGGGTTCGATCCCCAGCCTTTCTCAGTGGGTTAAGGATCCGGCATTGCTGTGAGCTGTGGTGTAGGTTGCAGACATGGCTCGAATCTGGCATTGCTATGGCTGTGGCATAGGCTGGCAGCTACAGCTTCGATTAGACCCCTAGCCTGGGAACCTCCATGTGCCGTGGGTGCTGCCCTAAAAAGACAAAAGACAAAAACGAAATTAAAAAAAAATAGAAGTGGAGAGAAAGACAATAATACTTGGATTCCCTGGGACTTAAGAATATCTGTGAGACTATTCAATTAAAAAAAAAAAAAAGCTGTACATAACCCAGTCATGTGTATAGTCACTATAACAGGAATAGAAAGTCCCTCAAGCAGGTTACAAAGAGATGGCATAAATAGTAGAAAGGTAGAAAGGATTAAAGATTTTAATTATATCTCACTAAAAATATCCCAATTGCAATATCCCACTTTTGATCGACAAATTACATGCTTATAAAAGGCAGTTAACACAAATAACAAATAATAGTACCTGCAAATGTCAATCTATTAGCAATAACTATAGCTTTGCTCTCAAAGATATCAAATGTACTCAACAGTCCTCGGACTGGCCTTGCCTTTCCACGAAGCATCAGGACCCCAGCAATCCCTTTAGAACCACAGAGCCACAAAGTTGGAGATTATGTGTCTCAGCATACCAAGGTCACTTACAGAATTAGCGCAGGCATAGGTAGTTAATGGGTCTGTTCTTGAAGAATGGGGTAAAATCAGGGCTGCCTTGAGTAACAGGCAGCCCTAAACACAGATTTAGGGCACAAGCAAAGCAGGGCAAAGGAAAATGAGAAAACTCCATCTTTGACAAAATAGCCAAGAATTTTCCATTAGAATTTCCAAGAAAAATATTTGATTTATGCATATAGCTAAATGTTATATTTTATGGTTTGGTATTATTTTTTATAATTATATAAGGAGGCAGAGGAGGGTTGGAGTGGCACAGGGAGGGCCATAAATTCCTGCTAACATTTAGAACCTCTACACATCTCAATCTAGCTTTGAGTAAAATCACTTGGAAATACAGGGTCAACCCAAGAAACAAATAAATGTAGAGTGTTGCAGAAACCACATCTCTCTCTCTCAGTTAAAAAACAAAACAAAAAAAAAAGCAAAAACAAAAAAAAGAACTACGGAGTTGTTATGGGGGTGGCAAAGCTTAAATGAAAGAAGCATTCACTTTTGACTCCCAAATTGTTAAACTACTCTAGCCTGCTCACCAATTATTTGAATAACCTGAATTCATATTCTCCAAATGTGGGCCTATTTCCACCCTGGAAATATGAAGCTGAATCCTTTGTGTTTTCTTGTTTATTCATCAGACCTTTCTTAAGTGCTATATGTACCAGTCACTGTGTTAGAAAAACATGGGCATATAGGCAAACAAGGAACTGACCCCTGCTTTCTCCATGAGCCTCTGGAGCCAGGCAAAACCAATACATCATAGGTCCAAGATTCAGAATTGCTTGAGGAAGTTTTCAAAGCCTCAAGTGTCGTAGGAATAGAAGACTACTGGGAAGGTGAGACAGCTTTTAGAAGTTAAAAGTTATCTGAATTCAGTAACTTCTGCCCTTCTATTGTGATTTTTGGAGGACTTTTTTGTGATTTTTGGAGCCTTGAAACAAGCTTGGACCAAATAAGATACCACTAGATACTTGATATAACCTTAGCAACACTGGAATCAGTGTGGTCATCTAAATTTTAAAGTATCTTGAAATTTTGGTGTTCCCATCGTGGCTAAGTGATAACGAACCGACTAGTATCCATGAGGATTCAGGTTCCATCCCTGGCCTGGCTCAGTGGGTTAAGGATCTGGCATTGCCGTGAACCATGGTGTAGGTCACAGACATGGTTCAGATCCCATGTGGCTGTGGCTGTGGCGTAGGCTGGCAGCTACAGCTCCAGTTCAACCCCTAGCCTGGGAACTTCCATATGCCACAAATGTGGCCCCAAAAAATAAAAATAAAAAAAAATTTAAAAGTATCCTGAAATTTGGCACTTTCTATAAATAGAATATACCAGGACAGATAGCAGATCAGGCTTTCCAGAAATGTCTGTATACCTCTTTACCCCTAAAACAAAAGGATGTCAGAATGATATATCACCAACAAGGCTATTTCCAGAAAACATAAAAGGATTTCCTTATTGCCCTGAGTTTCAAGACCTCACTTTGTTGTACCAGCCAAACTTTATAGTATGTTAAAAACTGGAAACCTACTGGAAGCTTTATTGTGTGACTGAAAGCAAACAACACTCGGCAAAAAGAAGTCATCACGTAAATATTAATGACTTTCTTGTTCAGTAATTATTGAACCTCCTTGTCTTGATAACTCATAGTCAGAGTGGCCTATAAATCAAAGAGGATGTGGGTAGAGAGTGAGGCCATTATTATAAAAGGTAAGAAACCCTAGAAGTTAAATTCCCATATTCTTTCTAAAAAGGCCCCTTTTCCTCTAAAAGATATTCCTTGGTGCTTCAGAAATAGCTAATATTATATGCTGAATTCATTTATATTTGATATTTTGTACAAATGGAACATTACACTAAATCCATTATGTCCTATGATTCTATGCTGGAGGCGATAGGCATTCCTGTGTTCTCTCTGCTGGTGATTTGAATTCTCACCCCACTTAAGGATACAAGAACTGATGTTGGAAAATTGGATAGGATTTTATATCTGGAAATATGTACATACTTTAAAACTTTCATAATTATCCCAAAGACTATAAATGGCTCTATATGGGAAAAAATAAGCAAATAGGCAGTGCTTACACAGGATCTGTTCTGCCCTTTGACACTTTATAGGAGTTGGATGTAACAGCAGCATTAGTGAGAATGAAATTATTTTACTTGTGATGAAGTAAAAAACTGTTTGGCGTAAGTCCTTTTAAAATGCCTTTGAACTGAACATATCATTTGTTTTGATCAAAAATTTATTGTTTGGTTGAGTGCTAACAATTTTTCTCTGTAAAATATTTCTGCATTCACTTTACACAATTAGGTTGATTATTAGTGCTATTTGATCACTCACTCTGTGTCTACATTGTTGTTATCTCCCAAACCTTTTTTCCTGATATTAAGCAGAACGAAAAAAAAAATTTTTTAAATACATTATTATTGTTCTGTATATTTTTTTCCTTGCTAACAGGCTTATGGGACAGATGCCTTAAAGGAAAAGGCTTCTGTTTAGCAAACAAATGAACTTTGTTCGTGGGACATCGTTAACATCTTCAGTCACCAGGGTCTGTATATAAACCAGTCTTATTTTGAGAAATATTCCTTTTCTAGGTATATGGATTTCTTCCCAGTCCCATCTAATGTTACCACTGACTTTCTGTTTGAGAAGAGTGCCAATTACTTCCATTCAGAGGAAGCTCCTAAAAGAGCGGCTTCTCTGGTCCCTAAAGCCAAGATCATCACCATTCTTATTGACCCCTCAGACCGAGCATATTCCTGGTACCAGGTAAGGAAAATTCAGACAGAATCCAGCAGGTAGAAAAGAAGTATGAGGAAGGGAGGGTCATTTTCAGCAAACAGCCACCTCCCTGGGTTTTAACAAAAGAGAAGATTTGCTAGTTTTATATCTTCAGGAAGGTGAATACATTTTTTGTTTGTTTCTGTAGAGAAATTTTGTCCTTAAGTTTTATTGATTTTGCATTCAATAAAATGTATTTATTTAATAAAATGTATTAATGCAATGAAGAAATTAAATTAAATACAGCAAAATATTACATATATATCTGTGCTTCTATATATTTGCATTTTAAACATAAAATGTTATAACTTAAAATCATTATTTTTCATTTAATATATGTATAATACTGCTATTATTATCTCAGTTTTACAGATAAGGAATATAACTAATTCCCCAAAGGGGAAGTCCCCACAGGTTTTATCTATAAAGGGCCAGTGAGTAAATACTTCAGGCTTTGCAGGCCATATGGTTGAAATTCTACCACTGTATTGCAAAAGCAGCCATAGATGATATGTAAATTAATAAGCCTAACTGTGTTCTAGTAAAACTTTATTTACAAAAACAAGCAACAAGCCAAATTTAGCCCATGGGCCATAGGTTGAGGACCCTGATTCTAACAGAGCTTCAATAACTATTTGGACTGAAGAAATAATTTAGTAGCAAAACCAAACACAATTCTTCATCCTTAAAAGCCCAGCCAGTGTTCCCTTTTCTAAGCCTCTTTCTCACACACTTACTGCCATTATGTCTCTGATGCTGGTTCAAACCTAGCACAGAAAGGATCACTTTGAAATAATGTAACAGACTCTAACAATAATACTTACATATCAAGTACATTTTTGCTTTAAGAAGCCATTTAAAATAGTAGGGAAAAGGGAGTTCCTGTCATGGTTCAGCAGAAATGAATGTGACTGGTATCCATGAGGACGCATGTTTGACCCCTGGCCTCGCTCAGCGGGTTAAGAATTTGGCATTGTAGTGAGCTGTGATATAGGTCACAGATGTGGCTCACATCTGGCATTGCAGTGGCTCTGATGAAGGCCAGCAGCTGTAAGTCCAATATGACCCCTAGCCTGGGATCTTCTATGTGCTGCGGGTGTGGCCCTAAAAAAAAGACAAAAAAAAAAGGAGAAAAGCTGTCAATTTTCTTAATCACCAAATGGAAAAAAATTCAATAAAAAAAAGTCAAAATTAAATATATAAGAATATGTAAGACTGAGTCACTTTGCTATATGACATAAATTGGCACAACTTTGTAAAGCAACTGTACTTTATTAAAAAAAGTTTAATTTTAGAAATTATATATAAGAACATAATAAAGTTAATAGAGTCAGTGTCTTTTGTCTCTAAAATCTTTAGTTATCTTTCCTGTTTTGTTATTTAAAAGCCACTTTCCTAATGTTCATGTGTTTTTCCATTCATTAAATTATTTTAATAACGACCATGTGCAAAGTATTGTTCTAAGTGCAATTTGAAGGTAAATTAATAAATGAGGATGCTGCACTTGAGATTGCTTTCAGTCTGGAGAAATATGTATAAATAACCAGTATATAAATCCCAAAGTACTAAGCGACAGACTCCTACAGAGTGATAAAGTCCATTTGATAAAGATCACCAGGAACAAAAAGTTAGGTATATGAATTGGTGGCAGCAGAGGAGACTGAATAGCTGAACTATTGGGCATTTCCCTACAGAAGGGAAAGATTTGTAAGGGACAAAATTTAGGTAAAATTCAAATGCCGTGCTTGATAGGTGCAAGCAGGGCTATTATAAGGGGGTTATCAGTAGGTCAGGGCTGGAAAGCAGACTAAGGGTCCTATTTCCTTGGAAACTATAAAGTTAAGATAAATGTGGACTGTTGTGTCCAAAAACCCCTTGTCTGCAACTCTGCTCCTGGGTTGGAAATAGGCTACTTCTCTGTGTTAAAATAATCCACAAATCTCGGATCCTTCAGGCAAGAGTGGGATGTTCCATTGTCGGTGATTTCAAACATCTACATTCCTGACAATATCTGATATTAGACAATAAAGTTTCTCAGCATGGGGTCTTTTTTAACACAAGCAGTTTTTCCAGGTTCACAAAAAGAAGGACAGATTGTCAGGAAAGGTTTCATGGCCACTGTAAAGTGGGAAAAAGTCATGGGATCCTGGCTAGGCGTATTGATAATCATCTGCATAAGAGGAAGAGAGACAGCTTGGAAAGCTGAAATCCGCAATTCCACACTAACCAGCCATGCCAAACTCCTAGAGCCATCTTTTAAATAAAAAATACAAAAAATTGCAAATTGATTTGATCTTGCACCTTTTACCTTTTCTACTGGATATCTGGAGAAAAGAGAAATAAGCTTTAACTGACTCAAAGAGAAAGAAGAAAATTGCAGCTTGACAACCACTTAGCCCCTTAAAAATGGAGAATTTGCTGAAAAAGGAGGTTTCAAGGCTGCAAGCTAAAAAAATGTCCTAAATATTACAAATAAATCACTCCACAGTGGCAAAATGCAGGCCTTAACGAAGTCTAGTAGAGTTTGTAGTATAGTAATTTGAATCTCAATTGCAGCAAATTTGCTATTCAACTAGATGTGGTAAACATCCACCAATCCACTACTAAGCCTGAATATTTATTGGTCAATTTAGGGAAAAGGTGATTTCCTCAAATCCCTGGGCCTGAGCCTGAGCCATTATGAAACACTTTCCTATTTGGATTGCTGCTTTCTGCATTTTCTATACAATAAGTGATTGTGATTCATCGCAAAGGTTACCAGTAGGTAAAATAATCTTGGCTTTTGGATGCTAGGTGGTATATGATAAAAGCTGTGGATTTCAGATAATGCACATGTCAGAGTTTTCAGTAGTTTCTCCATTTAAAATAGCCGATAGGGCTTTTTTAATCTAAAACAGCATTACTAGATGAAGCAAAACCATGTGGCAGAACTAGCAGAGAGCTTTGTGCATTAAGGATATTCAACGGACATAATAAATGGTTTCCTATGAGCTGAAAAGAGGGCATTAATGCAACTTTTAAAAGTTGACTTTCAGAATAAAATATATATACTAAGGAAATGACTCAGTGAAATTGGTTAGGGAATCCTATCAAGAAGAATTCTGCCTCTACCAAATAATTCTCAAACACATCCTCTCATCAGTGTCATAACTTTAAATCCTGATGCTCCCAGCAAACATTTTCATCCTTTATTAATTGCAAAACAAATAATTCTCCAGCAGTGAGGCACTCCTTCCTTTAGCTTTGAGACTTGTCACAGAGATTGGTTTTTAATTATTTATGCCTATGGTTGAAGTCAGCTTAATTATCCACCTTTTCATCATAGCATCAGCGATCACATGAAGACCCTGCAGCTCTGAAGTTCAGCTTCTACGAAGTGATCTCAGCCGGGCCTCGTGCACCCTCCGAGCTCAGAGCCTTGCAGAAGAGATGTCTGGTCCCAGGGTGGTATGCCAGCCACATCGAGAGATGGCTTGTTTATTTCCCTCCCTTTCAGGTATTGAGCAATAAGAATTAAAACATGTTACAATCTCATTAAGCTGATGACTTTGCCTCTAGGTTAGAGGAAATTTTTACTCATTAAAACATTACCAGATTTTACTCTAGTTGTAAATGAGTCTCTGGCAGACAATAATAGGGAAAGGTAGAAAAACTGTCTTATTTTCTTTCTAGAAGTTTTCTGGATGATTCTCCCTGCCCTGTTTTCTAGTGCGTACCTTTCCTGATTGTAAAGCTTGATACTCCTGATTCTTATTCTGAGAATAAAGCCTGAGAACCTCTTACCCAAACAAGGCAAACATTGTTTTGCTTAATTAAGTGCCATTATTTCCCTTTGAACAACCTCGCTGATTTTTTCACAAGTCCTATGTATTTCTTGGCTTCCTTGCTCCTCCCTTTACCTGGCATTAGCCTGGATTACAAAGTCAGACCCTACACTGGATTGCATAAAGCAGACCAGTCACATCAAACAGGGTGTATGCCTGCATGTCTAGAACCAGTCTATCTAAAATGATACCACATAGGCAACCATCTATAGCTATTTAAATTTTTATTAAAGTTATACAAAATTAAAAATTAAGTTTCTTAATCACAACCACATTTCAAATGCTCAATAGCCACCAGTTAGATACAACAGCCATAGAACGTATCCATTGACACAGAAAGTTCTAATGAATGCCAGTATAGACTAAATAGAAATATTGGAGAAGAGGTGTGAACAAGGGTTGCCTTCCAGGCTTTATGGCCTTCCATCATAGTCTCCTGTCATTTTATCTTGCTGGGCCCGCCCCCTTCCCTTACCAGAGTACAAGCAAATTCTCCCCTTTAGTCTGTTGAACTTTTATTTACTTTCGGGTTTTCTAGGAATCTTACCTTTTTCTCCAAATGCATTATCAAAGTATTTCTTAAAACTTTACAGTGCTACTCACTCCTTTGAATGGAATCATGGAGAATTAACAAGTCCTCCATTCATTGTACCTGGTCATGTAAACTTTTTTCTTTCCTAAGTGCTCCTTCCCAGCTTGAATCACGAAATCATTGTTTTGTCTGTTTTTAAACCTGCTTTCCGGAGTTCCAGTCATGGCACAGAGGAAACAATCCGACTAGGAACCATGAGGTTGTGGGTTTGATCCCTGGCCTTGCTCAGTAGGTTAAGGATCTGGTGTTGCCTTGAGCTGTGGTGTAAGTCACAGACACGGCTCGGATCTGGCGGTGCTGTGGCTGTAGTGTGGCGTAGGCTGGCAGCTGTAACTCCAATTAGACCCCCAGCCTGGGAACCTCCACAAGCTGCGGGTGCGGCCCTAAAATAAAAATAATAAAGATTAAAAAACATTAAACCTGCTTTCCATTTGTGATTTTGCAGTCACATTTCTTAAGCTCTCTTAGTATCCTCAAATGTCTTTTATGATTTCATAGTGTTTGTAGGACTTTTCAGATGACAAAACATGAGTGTACTTAATTAGTGTGATTTATTTTTTGTTCCAGTTAATTAATGAGAATGGCCTGGTTAATTCTTAACAACGATGCATGCAAATCCCCTCAATACAGTATCTCTCACTGAATAAATTCAGAGTGCAGAATTTTTTAATTATATAGTTACATGTCTTTTTTCAATGTTCATTGTCCTCTTTTTTATGTCCTTGGTAATTTAGTTGCTAATTATCGATGGGCAACAGCTAAGAACTGATCCTGCTACAGTGATGGATGAAGTACAGAAGTTTCTAGGAGTCTCTCCTCATTATAATTACTCAGAAGCTTTAACGTAAGTTTATATTCTAATTTACTTGAAGTTTTGGCAGAGAATTTATCTTAAAGAAATTGTAGTTTGGTGATGCAACTGTCAGTTTAGCTGTTCCTTACATACTGATTATTTTCCAGTTGTCATTAACCATTTGGGAAAGAACATTTCAACAGTATGGCAAAGAAATGTCTAAAATCTTCTATTGATTCCTAACTATGAAAGATTTCCCCTGGAGGGAAAGTAGAGGAACTCAACAGTTATAAATCTTAAAAGCAACAACTAACCTTAAAATAGGCTACTTAAAATGACTTGGTAAGCACTGAGCCTACTGAACAGACAACATTGGGACCTCTTGAAAGCATAAAAAGGTGATTTATCAACTAGGTGGTTTATAAACTCCTCTCTCTTTTGTGTAACTTTCAAAACTAATGGCATACAGCAAGAAATAGCCCAACAAGTGACTGAACAGGCAGAGAGAAAGGTGTTATTGTTACTCTTATACATACTTCCATCTTTTGCTGGTCTTTACCTTCTGTATGACTGACCCCATGGCCTCTCCATCAGAGGCCCCAGCAGTTACAGCTCTGGTTTTCTTCTGCTTGTTCCCTCTGATTTTCTTAGGTTATCAGCTCTAACAGGGTGGGGGTCCAGGTGAGGCAGTAGAGACACTAGGATTTAAGGAGGCACATACTCTCTCCCCTACAAATACCTAAGAGTGAGTGCCTCCTAAAATTTGTCAGCCAAGATACCTCCCTTAGCTCACCTTAATCCTGACTCTGGACTTCATCTTACTTTGTCCATTATAATGGTTGGCAATCAAATGTATGAGGATTGCTTGTTCCTATTTCACTTGCAACCGGAACAAGCAACTGGAAGATACTGAGTTGAATGAGCTGTGGACCTGGCTCTATGATATAAGTATTAATTTTAAATTATAGACTGAGGCTTAACAAAACCAAATAAGACTGAATTGTCGAATTTTTCTATTGTGTTTCTCAGTATAAAACTCAGTTATTTAGATCAACTGATTTTCGCTTTTCATTGTACTCTTTATGCTTTAGCAGTTTAGAAAGTGAGAGACAGGATTCCTTTGCCTTTCACCATCCTTTACAGTAAAATATTGGCAGAAAAACATCAAATATCACGTACATCTTGCACAAATCATATATAAAGGCACATGTAAGAGAGACATTTTGATTTAGAGGACAAAGGAGTAGGTGAAACTTGACTTTTGAGCTTCCTTCCTAAGAGTCATCTACTTTGTTGTTACTATTAACCTCTTGACCTCTGTGTTTTCTGTAGTGTGAGTAGTATTCGAGCTTTGTAGAGTTTAGCAGAAGTACTAACACAGATGCTAGCCTTAGGTATTTAACTTTCAGCTTGACCTTAAGGAAAGCTGAGTGATTTTAGCTTCACTTAGAACTTCAAGTCCACTTTCTGCTTTATATCTTTTTAAGTATCTCTTAGAAAAGAAAGCTTTTATTTTCTAAACAGTTTTCTATTTCAAGTTGGCTTACCTTTGGGTCTTTTTTTTTTTTTTAAATAGCGTATATAGCAAAGCATTGTATTTCAGAAAGAGTAAGTGGAGTATTCTGTAAAGACATAATCTTTTTCTTATGGAATGGTCCTTGACCTACATGCTGTGTATTTGTCCCCTTTGCATCCAGCTCAGCAGCAAGCTTTTTATTCACCTCCACTGCCAAGTAAAGGGAGTATAAACTCGAGAGACATAGTATCAAAGCAATGTACCAGATACAAAGAACCATGGGTCACTTTGCACCTGGGATGTATCTGACTAAACTTACCCCTTATGTGATTCTGTAGCCTGGTTGGGGGCTCAGTGGTCAAAGTAGCAAGATAAGATGTTTGTAGTCTCTGAAACCACAGTTTCTGGTCCAGTAGGTTGCCCAAGCACTCAACCTACTGATAGAGATAAGGTACTGCCATTCAGTTTCTTCTTATATTTTCTTGTCACTCAGTTGGCTTGATATGCCTTGTAAAAACCAGCAGTGTACCTGTGGTAGAATATTTGGGATTTCATGTCATTTATTTAGGGCTAAATCCTCCTTCACCTATGCCATTTGCAACTGAGCTGGATCCTGCCCTCAAAATGTAGTTACTCTTGTTAAAAGTAACTGTGCTGGTAGGTTGTTTGAGTGGTGCTTTGGGCATGTTGGGATGATGGTGTAGAACACATATGTTCTCAGGAGTGTCATTTATTGCTGCATATTTTTCCTGATAATAATGAGGAAAAAAAAAAACGGTACTGAAAAAAAATTATTTAAAGCCCTTTAAGAAGGCCCAGAACTGCAAACAGATGAGTTCTCAACAAACCACATAAATCCAGTTCTTTGCACACAGTAGAATAAATGAATGAAAGTAAACTGATGCAAATGTTTTACCATACAATCTTGCATTCCAATTTGAGATCTATAAACTAATTATCTTCAATATAAAAAAACCCAATTCCAAAACTATTTTCAAGAAAAATGACAATAAATTTCCATAATTAAGGGTATTATTTATTCCCTTCCACAACCACTCCAGAAAGGGTTCAAGACTTTCAAATTTCATACAGTTGTGGATAGTCTATGATGTCTTAAAATGACTTGGTATTATCATCATGGATTTTAAATGACATTGAATATGTTAAAAAAAAATCTGATTTTCTTAGTGACTATGGTTGGTTGTGATCTGAAATAAGCAATACAAACTTTTAAAAATATAAATGGAGGGAGTTCCCGTCTTGGCTCAGTGGTAATGAACCCAACTGGTATCCATGGATCTAGTAACCTGGATTAGTATCCAAGTTTGATCCCTGGCCTTGGTCAGTGGGTTAAGGATCTGGCCTTGCTGTGAGCTGTGGTATAGGTCACAGACACAGCTTGGATCTGGTGTTGCTGTGGCTGTGGTGTAGGCTGGCAGCTACAGGTCCAATTAGACCCCTAGCCTGGGAACTTCCATATGTGGCTGTAAACTTTCTCATTCAATTAAGTAAATTCACACTTTCCAATTTTTATTCAACATAGCCTTAATCTCTAAGTTATAAATAGGATTGATACATTAACATTATTTTAGCTTGCACGTTATGTGTTACACAGTATTTAAAAGCTGTCTAATCATTTAAGAAAAAGCAGGGAAAATAATGCTGAACATGGAACTGTGCTAATTTATCTAAATTAAAATGAAAGATATAAACTTGTAATTTTCCCAAGAATATATCCATTTACAATTATACCTAGCCATCAATGATCATGACAAGAGTCTTCACACTTACAAATTCTAGCTAGTTAAATATCACATATCTTTATTTCTCAGTCAATTAACCTGTTTATTAATGTGAATGAAACCAGACTGAGTTGTGTGAATTTTTAGTAATAATTAAAATTTAAAATAATTAAAAATAATTTTCAGCTAGAAAAACCGGGGCACAGAAAAGCTAACTCAAAAATCACTCCACAAATAAGCTGAGGAAGCAGGATTGAAAAGCAGTCATTCCTCTGGAGCCTAACTGCCAATTTATTAAGCCCTTCAGACTGGCACAAGAATGAGAGAAAAACAATATTGTGAATTTTTACTAATGGAGAGCTTAATGACAGGAAGTACTTCCTTTTAAAAATCAAAACCTTAAAATGAGCTTTTTAAGTCGTCTCAGACATTATAAAGAATCCATCTCCAGACACATTGTCACTTTGCATAATAAACGTGTAAGCATAGTGATATGCAAATTTAAACCACATCGAAATACCACTAGAATGGCTATAATCCAAAAGACAACACCAAATGTTGGCAAGAGTGTAGAGAAAATGGAAACTTCATATATTGCTGATGGTTATAGATAATACATGGCCACTTTAGAAAATCAGTTTTACAGTTTTTTAATAAGTAAACAGAAGTTTACAAATAATCCAATTCCATTCCTAGGAATCTACCCCAAAAGAAATGAAAAGCTATGTCTATAAAGATTTATTCACAGCAGCATTACTCTTTTTTATTTTTTATTAAAGTATAGTTGATTTAAAATGTTGTGCCAATTTCTGCTGTACAGCAAAGTGATCCAGTCACATATATACATATACATTACCTTTCTTACATTATCTTCCATCAGGCGACTGGATACAGTTCCCTGTGCTGTACATAGGACCTCATTGCTTATCCATTCTAAATGTAATAATCTGCATTTACTATCGCAAACTCCCAGCATCCCACTCCCTCCCCCTCCCCCTTAGCAACAAGTCTGTTCTCTATGTCTGTGAGTCTATTTCTATTTTGTTGATAGGTTCCACATACAAATGATATCATATGGTATTTGTCTTTCTCTTTCTGACTTCACGTAGTATGAGAATCTCTAGTTGCATCCATGTTCCCACAGCAGCATTACCCTTAATAGCCAAAAGCTGGAACCAAAATGGTAAATGGATTTAAGAAAATTTGGCATATCCACACCACACACACACCAAAAAAATCTAGAAAAAATAAATTTAGAGACAATACAGATCAGTGCTTGTCTAGGGCTGGGGGAAGGGCAGGTGACAGCAGGGATTAACTGCAGTAGGCTTTTTAAGGAATTTTGGGGGGAAAGGTGGAAATATTCTAAAATTGGAATGTTCTAGGGCTATACAAACTATATAAATCTTCTACAAATCATTGAATTATACACTTAAAATGTGTTACAATATATAAGTTATAATCTCAAAAAAGCTGTTAAAAATAAAATGTATATCAGTAAAATGGTTTATTACATCATAAAAGTATGTTTATAGAGAAGGAAATGATTAAAAAGAACTTCTGTACTTGTTCCATATTAGTAACACCTAAATCATGTTTATTTTGTTTTTAAAATTTACCGGCATTATTTGCAACTCAGTATTCTTTCATGGAAATTTATTTTAATGTAAAGACATTTCAGTTCTCTTGTGGTGCAGCAACTTAAGGATCCAGCATTGTCACTGCGGTGGCTTGGGTCACTGCAATAGGAGGGTTTGATTTCCTGGCACAGAAACTTCCACACGCTGTGGGTGTGGCCAAAAAAAAAAAAAAAAAAAGGTAAAGTCATTTCAAACATTCGTGAACCTTCTAAATGTAATCTGAATGTTCCCTGGGATTCACCTGTCCAAGAGTAAAATGAAGGTCACATTTTCATTAATATAGAAATGTTACCAATTGGAGGCCAAATCATTGGAGACTCTTGATTATCCCCACCCACCAGTCTCTTCCAGTTACCTCTAGGTGTCCCTTGGTGATAGTCCATATAAACTGAAGAACCAGTCCATTCCTGTTTCATTCTTTAACTCAACAATGATTTATTAAATTATTATGGGCATGATTCTGGGGACACAATGACAAACTATTGCTACCTCCAGGAAGGGGTATCCATGGAGAGACACTAAACAACACATAAAATTTTCTCCAAAATATTCACTCCCTGAAAGCCTGTAAAGGAGGTCCTAACTGTGACTAGTGTCTCCGTGAGAGGACTAGCTGCCAGTACCTACACAAAAAGGTTTCCTTGCTGTTCTACCAGATATCAGTAGTACTAAGGCTAATCTTCAGAGGGACACTGCTGATATTCTGGACAGATATGGGAGATTTTTCTCCATCTCCTGTTGAGCTTCTTCACGTGGGCTCTGAAGTGCTTGTGTCCTCAAAGTCACAAGGTCAACATCAATCCCTCGCCTTCTACCTCAGGCCACCTGGGAAAACAAATATGGTCTCCGTTCTACCTTCCTCTCCTTTCTGTTTCCACTGTGATAGCCTTACACCACTACCTATAAACTTATGCACAATGTCTGGGCTAGGTGTCCACTACACATACAAACACACACACATACATATTTTCCAGTAAAGCCCAGCATGACAGCCCACTGCATGAGATATAATCAATTGGCAGAGGTGAAAGAACAACCTATTTTTCCTTTAAATTTTTCCTTTTAATTTTATTTAAGATGTGTAAAGTTTAGTGTTTCTTAAACATTCATTCAGAAGGCTGCTCATTTTAGGAGTTCCCCTCATGGCGCAGTGGTTAACAAATTTGACTAGGAATCATGGGGTTGCAGGTTCGATCCCTGGCCTTGCTCAGTGGGTTAACGATCCGGCATTGCCGTGAGCTGTGGTGTAGGTTGCAGACGCGGCTGGGATCCCACGTTGCTGTGGCTCTGACGTAGGCTGGTGGCTACAGCTCCGATTAATCCCCTAGCCTGAGAACCTCCATATGCCGCGGGAGCGGCCCTAGAAAAGGCAAAAAGACAAAAAAAAAAAAAGGAAGGCTGCTCATTTTAACATAAGGCATGTGAATTTTCCAGATATGTATCTATAGTTAGGTATATTAGCAAAAAAATTATAATAATAATTGTTCCGAATTCTGAATTTTGATCACTTAAGTACATAAAATGAGTCAGAATTCAGTTATGGAAATTACTAATAACAAAATGTTAAATGAAAAAATTACATGAATAACAGATTTTCAAAAATGTTTTACATCCCAGCTTTCATGTATAGATTATTTCTATCTTAGTCTTTATTAATGCTCTCCTTTCTTCCACCTCTGGGTATGAAATTAATTTATTCAGTTGCCTTACTGATTCAAAGGATATAAACAACATGTGGACATATCATGTTCTATATTGATCCCACACAATTGCTTTAATAATGATCAGAAACAGGCTTTGCATAAGTGGGATGCAAATAATACTTTAGTGTCTCTAATATCCAGTGCAGTGAGAGGCAGAAATATAGATTTGCCTTCTTTCCATTGGGCTGTAGTTATAAACTCTGAAAGATTAGATACATAAAGACTATTCTCTAAATCACATTCAATCACAGTATAATTTTAAATCAGCTTTACTGGATGTATATATAATATACATATAATAAAATCCACCTATATTAATTGTACAGTTTGATGAATTTTGATAAACATGTACAGTTGAACATGCCATCACAATAAAGATATAGCACATTTTCATTAATGCAAAAAGCTTCATCATACTTTTCTGCAGTCAATCCTTCCCCCTCAGCCCTGACCCCAGCAACCACTCTTCTACTTTCCTTCACTTAGCGTAATGCTTTTGACATTCCTCCATATTGGTACATCTATCAGTAATTGGTTTTTTTTATTGTTAAGTAGTATTCCATTTTATAGATATACCACCATCTATTAATCATTTCACCAGTTGATGGACATAGAGTTGTTTCCATTTGGGGGCACTTCAGAACAGAGCTGCTATGACCATTTGTATATAGATCTTTATGTGGACACGTATTTTCATTTCTCTTGGGTAAATACCTAGAAATGGGATTGGTGGGTCATATAGTGATTACATATTTAACTTTATAAGAAATTTTCCAAATTGGCTATGATATTTTAAATTTCTACCAACAAGGTGTCACAGTTCTAATTGTTCCACATCTTTGCCAGCACTCGGTATTGGTCTTATTAAATTAAGCCATTCTAATGAGTGTCTTGTGGTATTTTATTGGTGATTTTAATTTACATTTCCTTAATGACCAATAACATTGACCAAATTTTCATTTGTTTATTGGTCATTCATCTATGTTTTTAATGATGTGTCTTTTCCAATATTTTATTCAATTTTCATTGGTAATGTCATCTGTTTTTTACTAAGTTGAGTTGCATATTCTGAATATAAGTCCTTTATTAGAAATACATTTTTCAAGTATTTTTACTTGACCTGTAGTTTCTTTCTTCATTGTCTTAAAGTGTTTATGAAAAGCTAATTTTTTAAATTTTTATGTATTCAAAATTATCATTATTCTTCTTTTATCATTTGTTCTAAGAAATATTTTCCTAACCCAAGGATACGAAAAATTCCATGTGTGTTTTTTTCCTGTGTTTGCTTCCAGAATATTTACACTTTAGCTCTTAGTAGATTTAGCTCTATGATCCATTTCAAGTTAATTTCCATATACAGTGTGAGGAGTCAGTATTCATGTTTTCCATATAGATATCAAAGTTTCTCAGCTCGATTTGTTTAAAAGACTGTCCTTTCCCATTGGACCACCTTGGCACCTGTTTTTGAAAATCAGTTGACAGGTGTGTTGGTCTGTTTCTAGATTCTATTTCATTTATCGATCTATTGGTACCAATATGACAGCCTTGATTACTGTGGCATTATAAGAAATCTTGAAATTAATTAACTTGTTTATGTTTTCTGTAATTGCTCTTAACAATTGTAGTTTTCAGTATGTAGATCTTGCACATAGTTTGTGTTAATTTATCCCTAGTATTTCGTGTGTTTATGCTAATTTAAATGTGCCTTAATTTCAATTTACAATTGTTCATACTTATTAAGAAAAAATTAAGAAGCAGTATTCTGAGAAGTAGAATATACTAAAGATAAAAGGAAAAAGTGGCCATAAATGATAATTCTTTCTAATGTAGAAGAAATTATAGCAATAGAATCATTGCATAATGAAAGCAACATTAAAGAATTATCTCTGCTGGAACTAGAGACTCTCATACTGAGTGAAGTAAGTCAGAAAGAGAAAGACAAATACCATATGATATCACTCATATCTGGCATCTAATATACAACACAAATGAACCTTTCCACGAAAAGAAAATCATGGACTTGGAGAATAGACTTATGGTTGCCTGGGGGGAGGGGGAGGGAGTGGGATGGATTGGGAGTTTGGGGTTAACGGATGCAAACTATTGCTTTTGGAATGGATTAACAATGAGATCCTGCTGTGCAGCACTGAGAACTATGTCTAGATACTACAATGGAGCACGACAATGGGAGAAAAAAAATTATGTATACATGTATGTGTAACTGGGTTCCCATGCTGTACAGTGAGGAAAAAAATTATGTTGGGTGAAATAACAATAAAAAAAATAAAATAAAAAAGAATTATCCCTGCTGACTATTACTTTCACTTTTATATTCAAGCATGGATATTACTATTTATTCATAATAAAAGGTAATACAAAATATACTCAGAGACCAGTGAAGAAAAAAAGTCTCTGGACCTAGGGTCAGGAACCCTAGACTTGAGTCATCACCTGCGTACTGAAAAAGTATATAGTCCAAGATTAAATACAGCTTGGCAAACATTTCCTTCATCTTTTTTTTTCTTGCTTTTTGTCTTTTTAGGGCTGCACCTGTGGCATATGGAAGTTCCCAGGCTAGGGGTTGAATCAGAGCTACAGCTGCCGGCCTACACCACATCCATAGCAATCCAGGAGCCAAGCCACATCTTCCATCTACACCACAGCTCACCACAATGCTGGATCCTTACCCACTGAGAGAGGCCAGGGATCAAACCCACTTCCTCATTGACACTAGTCAGTTTCGTTAACCACTGAGCCACTATGGGAACTCCATCCTTCTTTATCATTTTTTATTTAACTGACATTTGATGAGCATTCACAAAGAGCCAAACACTATGCTAAGTGCCATTAAACATAACATAGGACAAATGCTGTACTCCATATCATTAAGGGGTTACAAGGAAAGCCCAAATGAGAAAGAGTTAAATGAAACATTTTGGTAAACCAAAATATAAATTTAATGTGCTATTATTTTGGTTATAATTATGCCATTAAAATCCTCATTTATAGCTTCTCTTACTTTAATGCAGAGCTCATACCAAAATAAGAAAGTGGCTTTGGAAAAAAAAATTAAATGGATTATAGCTAGAGAATCCTAAAGTTAATCACTCCAGGATGCATCAAAACTTTATCTCTTCTATTACCCTGAAATTGAATAGTACAAGTAGTATGTAAACCCATAGACATGGATGAAGCCTGACTTGTCATTTTTAGACCCTGCAAAGGCAGAGAATGGGCTTGAAATTTATAATTTATAAAACTTTTTCCTTCCAGATGAAGGAGGTAGGCTTATTAATTTCTATTAATAGGAGACCTTCTGCTGACAATTTTTCTATTAGGAATCTGGCTAACTCACAAATATGACAGATGGACTGAGAATTCAGAAGTATGCCAGAAGACTTTGTGCAAAGTAATGTAGTAAGAAAAAAATATGCCAGTTTCCCTGGTTATAGATTAATATCCAAATAAAAATATTCATATTTTTGGTTGTTATTATAAGTAGCTTGAAAAAATGCCTTTTTGTCCTCTGTAATTTTTTTCAAGGTTTGATTCTCATAAAGGATTCTGGTGTCAGTTACTAGAAGAAGGTAAAACAAAATGCCTTGGAAAGAGCAAAGGAAGAAAATACCCTCCAATGGATCCTGATGTAAGTACAGAGCTTAAAAGTACAAACTAAATAAGCAAAATGATACATAATAATATATCTATTTTCTTAGAAAAATGATTAAAATAAAAATTCACCCTTCATGAAAATTAAAAGTGACATTTGGATTGGAATGCATCCAGGTTGCTTGTTTTGATTTTTCTGGTTATATATTACCTACCATGCAAGAAAAAAGGAAAACAATAGAATTTGCCATTTTGAATCAAAACCAAGAAGGTAATATCTCATGCCAAAAAGAATGATACATTAACAGAAATTTTAACACTAAAAATTTCTTTTTTCACTTAGTCACTCTATAGTAGTAAGTGGCCTATATAGTAACATGAATTATTGGTATACTAAGTTTTGAATTATTAATGAAAGAATGAATATGTTTCCCAAATGTACAATATGCTAGCAGATAATTTAGGTTCTGGAGAATGGAGACAACAAACAGTGCAGCAGATATCTGTTCAGAATGTGACATGGTGATCACTTAATATTACAGTTTTCCCAGTTTGTAGACCCTATTTTTTTTTTTACTGTAATGCTTATTGCACATATATTAAAATTTATTGATATTATTTTGATTTCATAATCAGTCTAGTTAACAAACAGTTTTGATTATAAGAATGCAAGTAGAGTAACTTTGTTTAAAAAAAAATTAAACTCAAAAATTAAATTATTTAGGATTGTTTCCCCACAGTGTTTAATACATTAACTAAGAATTCTACGGTGGTCCGAAAATCCTAGCGTGGCCTAAACTTTTCTGAATACTTTTTAATACCTGAAGACTTTTAGGACCTTTATTTTTTTCCTTTTAGGGCCATACCTGGAGCATGTGGAAATTCCTGGGATAGAGGTAGAATCAGAGCTGCAGCTACAGGCCTATGCCACAGCCAAAGCAACTTCAGATCCTTAACCCACTGAGGGAGGCCAGGGATCGAACCTGCATCCTCACAGATATTATGTCGGATTCTTAACCCACTGAGCCACAGGAACTCCAAGGATCTTTTTTTTTTTTTAACTCCAACCTGATAAAAACAAGGCCTTATCTTCACTAAACTCATAATTAAAGTCTATCTAAAACGCATTGTGGAGGTTCTTCCTACTTTTTGATAAACAGATTGCATTCTCAGGCTCCAGTTTTCTTTGGTGGATTATTAAAATATACCTTCAGAGCACTATGAAAACAATCCTTATACATTAATAAATTTTTAAGGGTGATTTCCATAGTATTTCAAGACAGCAATATAAAAACATCTTACTTGCATGTATATTAAAGCTATTTCTCTGTTCATGTATTAAAATCAAACCACTTAAGCGACACTGTAGGACATCTTTCTTAGCATTTTATTTTATTTTACAAACATACACTGAGACATAAGATTAAATTTAGTGGTAGAGAAAGATTTAAAAAAATGTAACTTTTCAGGTTATCAGCATTTCCATATCTTTCAACAAGGTAACTGTGTAATATAATCCTAAGGAGTTTTTTCTTAGGATTGACGTCAAATGTGTGAGTTTTCCATACCAAGCAATTCTCTAGTTTTCCACAGACACCAACTAGGTATAATTTAATTTAATTCTGATACTATCTAGCCAGAGACAGCACAGGCCCCACAGTTTGAGGGCACAGTCCCACAAAACTGCCTCCCTTCAGACTTCAATAGCAAGTGGTGGGTCCCCAGGTTACCCACACTTCTGTCCAATTTGGCTACGAATCAGGGGCTCCCACAACTGCCTCCTCAGGTCATGATAATATGCTATCATGATTTATACCACCCAGGGAAACACTTTACTTCCTATTATTATAAAAGAAGAGGTATGTAGGAGCTTAGGACCTTCTCTGTCCCTGTGGAGTTTGGGGTGTACCACCCACCCAGCACATGGATGCATTTACCAACCCCGAATCTCTCCAATTCCCTTCCTTTAGGGTTTTTATGGAGGTCCCATTACTTAGGCATGGTTGATTAAATAGTTGGCCATAGGTGATTAACTCAATCCCCAGTCCCTTTTCCCTTCCCTTGGAGGTCAAAGGGCAGGGCTCAAAGTTCCAACCGTCTAATATATGTTAGGTTCCCCTAGCAACTAGCCCCAATGGGAAGCTACCTAGGGGCCGTGTAAGAGTCACTTCATTAGCATAAACTCAGAAACTCAGGTAAGGTTTAAAGGAACTTATAAATAACCAAAGACACTGTTTTCACCCTTGTCACTCAGGAAATTACAAGTGTTTTAGGAGCCCTGTGCTAGGAACCAAAGACAAAAAAACAAATGTGTATTTCTTATTATATCACAATAGCATATACAGACTGGGTTTATTTGAGGGAACAGTGTGGCTTATTTTGTGCCAATAGTGCCCAGAGAGGAGGCAAGAGTATAGGACCCTTTGTGGAGATAATAGAAACACAAGTGTGTAGAACAAATTAGAGTAGGTGTACTGTCACCACATTGCTTGCTTCTCCTCCACCTATGGAAGGGAAAAGGGACTGGGGATTGAGTTTTTTTTTTTTTTTTTTTTGCAGTACCCTCCCCTGCAAGTATCAACAAAACATCATAGTATGCATTTGATCCTGGAAATTAAGAATGTTGTTGGTCTGCTTCTACTCTGACTTTATTTATCAAAATATATTGTAGGAAAGGAATAAAAACTGTCATTTTAAGTTAACTACTAAGTCTATTACCTCTCCAAATCAAAAGCATTGAATAGATTAACAATAGATCAGTAATCAACCTGAATTTATTATATGAGTGCTTTTTTGATCATATTTTATATTACAAAATTATATTATATTATGTGTCATCATTATTCCCTCTTATGACTTTAATTTCACATGAGTGTGCATGAAGTAGACTCCCTTGGCATACATGAACATATATCCTATCTGTGATCTTGCCATCTAAAATGTTCCCCTTTCTGAATGATTGTCAGATCACAATGTGTTTACAAGAAATCCTGCATATCACTGAGTTCTGTCTTAGTAACTTTTGACCTGAGAATATTAGACTCTCAAATAGGTCATGTTGTGCTTTGCAGATCTCTCTCTTATCACTTTATCTTGCCAAATGAGGGAGCAGAGCAACAAGAAGAAAGAGTACTTGATGATGGGTACCAATAAACACACATCCTAAGACACAGGGCAGGGTGTGGGTACAGAGGCAGCATGGGGACAGATAGCCAGGTTGGCAAATAATGCCCAAAAGGCCAAGAATTTGAGCTATGGTTGAGATAATCCTTAGATTCAGAAGGTACACTCCAAACTTCAGAGGGATGTGTATACATATGGATCCCAGGAGCTTCCATTCTAAAGTTAGTTAAGATGTTAGAGAATCCTTTGCCATAGGGGAAATTGGGAAGCAAGCTAGCAGGCGCTGGGAAGCCCCAGGCTGCTGTTGTTTGAAACAGGGCTTCAGTCATAAAGAGGAACTATGCGTAGAGACTAAGGAGTACCCAGTGGGGAGGTTGGAGCACAAAAGCCCAGGGCTCATCCCTGGACCCCAGGTCTGTCCGGCAGCAAACAAGTCCCAGGGTCATCAGGCCCCCAGAGGGTGTATCTGGGAAATGTAATACGTCTCCACCTTTCTCTTGCCTGGGTTTGCCAGCTGGGCTTGTCGGTGGTTTTAGACTTAATGGCTGAAGAAGACCAAAAACAGAGAATGAGACAGACTGATGCATAAGCCACGCAAAGGTTTGGATTCACACTTTATCACAGAGATGGCTAGAATATAGCACAAATGTTCCGTCTCATGCCAGTGATCATAATTACTGCAAAAACCACTCTGTTACACTGAAATTATCAATATAAAACAAAATGCTTTTCCGTGGCATTTAACATGGGGTACCAGATATGACATTTAAAAAGAATAGTACAAGGACAGAGTTCCCCTCATGGCGCAGCTGAAACAAATCCAACTAGGAACCATGAGGTTGCGGGTTAGATCCCTGGCCTCACTCAGTGGGTTAAGGATCCGGCATTGCTGTGGCTGTGGCGTAGGCCAGCAGCTATAGCTCCAATTAGACCCCTAGCCTGAGACCCTGCATGTACCATAGGTGTGGCCTAAAAAGCAAAAAAAAAAAATTGAAAAGAATAGTGCAAGGAGTTAAAACCTTTAAAAGATTCAACTCAACTAAAAATCTCAGGTTAGTATAGAGAGACAGATACAGGTGCAGAAATCCACCCTTTACAACATTCCTAACAAGGGTCATTTAAATTACACATAAACCTCAATAAATGTCAAATTACAACACAGCACTTGCCATTTCTGACAGTTTCAATTATCAAACTTTCTTTTCTTTTTTGGCTGCACCCATGGCATATGGAAGTTCTCAGACTAGGGACTGGATCCAAGCTGCAGCTAAGGCAACACCAGATCCTTTAACCTACTGCGCCAGGCAGGGATCAAACCTGCACTTCTGCAGCAACCTGAGCCACTGCAGTCAGTTCTTAACCCAACTGTGTCATGGTGGGAACTCCTAAACTATTTTTCTTTGTTAAAGGGAAGTCTACCTCCCCATAAGTCAGGAGAGTTTACAAGGCCTTCCTTTCCTTCCTTGTCTTCTTTACCCACTATATTTTTAAGGTTTACCACAGTACTGTTTTAGCTGTGAGTATATGCTTTAAAATGTATACACCTTAAAAGAGCTCTTAAGAAAATATTACTTTCAAAATCTAAATGTAAATTAATGACTACAGAGGAGTATTTTCTTTTATAGATTTACCAAACCCACTCTTTCTTCAAAGCCAGGATGGTTTTAATAGTGCATATTAGTCACCATCAGTTGTTACCAGTATACTTCTAGCCACTCAGTCTAGTTATTTGAACATTTAATTCTGCACAATCAAGTAAACCAAATACAAAAGCCCTTCCCCTATGGAGTTCCCGTTGTGGCGCAGGGGTTAACGAATCTGACTAGGAACCGTGAGGTTGCGGGTTCTATCCCTGCCCTTGCTCAGTGGGTTAACGATCCGGCGTTGCCGTGAGCTGTGGTGTAGGTCGCAGACATGGCTCGGATCCCGCGTTGCTGTGGCTCTGGCGCAGGCCTGCAGCTACAGCTCCGATTAGACCCCTAGCCTGGGAACCTCCATATGCTGCGGGAGCGGCCTAGAAAAAGGCAAAAAGACCAAAAAAAAAAGAATAAGAAGAAAAAAAAAGGCCCTTCCCCTAGTACAAATAGCGTTAAGTGTGTGCAGTGTGGATTTTGAAGAAGAGAGTCACTGTGTTTATATTGTGCTAAAGTAGTAGTCCATGTGCTTAATATGTTTTCAAACAGTGTGGTTTACTTGACACAGATGTGAACGTCGTCAGAGTATATGAAATATACTTTAACAAATGAGATAAAATGTCGTTCCATCACCTCCTCCCTCCTCAGAGCAGAGCGTTCCTATCCAGCTACTACCGGGACCACAACGTGGAGCTCTCCAAGCTGCTGCACAGACTGGGCCAGCCCCTGCCGTCCTGGCTGAGGCAGGAGCTACAGAAAGTGAGATAGCACTGAGAGAAAGCTCGAGAATCCATCTCCATGGAACGCTCACCTCTCCCAAACTTCCAGAAGCTACCAAAAAGCGGTTGAAAAATATACCTCTTCAAATGAGAAAACAAGAACAAGGTTCCATCCATGTGCTGGCACTTGGATGATGCGAGACAAACAAAAAAGTGTCTGTTACACGCCTTGAGGCCCATGGCCTTTCTCTTAGCCCGCATCTGAGCCTGTGGGGTTAGTGGAGACTACTGTGCATTCATGTGAAAATCAATCACAACCAATATAAATATCAAACACAAATGCAGAACTGTTCCATTTCGTAGTCATATTTACACTTTTATATATCAACTAAAATTGTGTCTCTGTAGATTTTTAGACCACTGTTTGCCTGTACAATGATTTCTTATTCTTTGATTCTATCAAGTGTCCTACAAAACAAGAAGCAAACATCACAATGTAGCATAAAATGCCAAAGGCCTAACACCCATGAAAAATGCTTGCCAAAATATAAATCCACTGATGTATTTAAAAAGGATTATAAGTTAAAATTTGTGCTAGATCAGAGAGTGGGAAAGCTATCTATGAGCTTTTCTGCATCAAAAATTGTTATAGCAAAAAAAAAGTGATTTCTCATAACATAGTCTAGTGCATTTATGTAAAAGTAACTAACTTCTCTATCATTGTTATTCTGAAAGATAGGTTTTAAATTCACTGGATGGGAAAGAGAAACACAATAAGTATACCAAAACAGTAAATAACAATGTAAAGTGTACTGGCCAAATCCTCTAAAAGGGAGAAACTGTAGAGGTTTGAAGATATATTGGCAAACTACGTCGCTTTTCTGTGAACTGAAGATCACTGCCTCAGTGGTTCTATAGAAATGCTTGCCTAGAATCTGAGGGATGTGTCATCTACAGAAACCGATTGACTTTTAAGTGTAAATAAAATTGTTTTTAATGTTCCCTAGAACAAAGCATACTAAATGAAAGTAAGGACAGTTTCTCTAGATGATGTTAGATTATTTACCTGTCAATTATAGAAAAGCTACATTTTTTCAGATAATTCAAAATGAAATTCTGTAACTTAGAGATTTATTACAAAAAACAAATTAATATATGATTTTTAATCTGGTATTTGCAATGATACAAGGCAGGAAAAGATAAGCAAAGATGAGTCCAATTTTTTTAGTATATCTCATACATAACTCTCACAGAAGACAATAGCACGTAGTCCAATTTATGGCTTATCTACTAAATTAAATGGAAGAAGTGAAAAAATAAGCTAGGCATGGTTCTTACAATATATTTACACTTAAATTTTTAATTATTGTGATTAGTAAAGTATTCAAAAAATGAATGTCATACTTATTTTCTTGTGCTTACATTTATTTAATTTTTAAATATACTGTACATGTAAAAAGTTTAAGTAGTAAATAAATTCCCTGCTATGATTACATAAGCTTTTATGCAATGTTATCAAAAGTATGATTAGAAAAAAAAAAAGTATGCCCTAATTTTTTCATTGCCATTATAATGTGTGAAACTAAAGTCTATAAATTACTCACTAAATAAAAAACAAATTTTGAGATACTTCCACTTACTATAATTTTTTAAACTGCATTATAATTATTAATAAAATTGTTTAAGTTTTATATACCCAAATGCTATACTAATTTTTAAAGAAACAAGCTGTTGGCAGAAAGAACTGGAGAAAGAACCAGGTTTTAAGATCCCTGACAGTAAAAGCAAAGTCAAAGCATTTGGACAAATATGTTAATCTCAGTGCTCATGCTTACAGCTAATGTTTTTGAAACAGCATGTTCCCAACATGGTAGAAAAACAAATATAGTCTTTAATCTCCACTAATTTAAGAAAACTGGCTTAAGAAGATCAAACATAGTGAGAATAGGCCCTTACAGTTGCATACAGTATAATGTTTTCATTTTGATAACATTTCTACTAATTTAAAAAAAATAAAAGAAAAACTGATACATAGATCTTTCAAGGATGAGATGTGCATTTCAACTTCAAAACAAAGATGCAAATGGCATAATTTTGTCTGGGTAAATTGTGTCAACTAAACAGCACACTCTTAAAATAAGATAAAATTAAAATAAATGGCTCACTCTTTAAGAAACGTTTAAAAAAAAACACACTGGATGCTTGTGTAATAAAAAGAAAAAAGAAGAAATCATACCAAAATGTACTCATTCATAGTACAGATATTATGCTACTAAGAACAGCAAACCTTTGAAAGGAATTTTGACCACTCATTGTATCTGGGAAGCACCTCAAACTCTAGAGGACCTGAATATTTTCTGTATACTCCAGCTGGTTATTATGCTTTTCTGAAAGTGACATAAATACACATGAGAAAAGAATGAGAGATAATGTGATTTTAAACTAGCTTTGTACAGAATTCCTTTTTCATTGCTTCAAATATGAAACTTCCTCAGGAAGAAATGAAATGGTTATTTCAGTATTTATAGCTATAATATTCTTGTCATTCACATTGAATGAAAATTAATGGAAACGTTTTTTTCTCTGAGTTTTTTAAAATAAAAAACCTGGATATAATTCTGATAGTAGCATGGTACCTCATATGAACAACAATAAACTGTGATAAGAAAATGAAGAGTTTGGGCCTGGTGATTTGGGGTAATGAGTAGGCATTTGATTGTGTTTGCCTGGAGTGGGTCTTGTCGTAGGATATAGATACCACTAACACGATTCAAAATGGAGAGATGCATAGAAAACGTGCCAGTGGCAAATAAGTAAGCTTCTTTTCAACAATACAATTTTTAACAGATCTTCTAATCGATGTTTATAAGCTTTTTTTTTTTTTTTTTAGTCCTAATAGATATAAAGCAGTTCCTAGGGTCACTCGTGAGACCAGAGAATAGAGAAAAACATAGATATTATGTAACAGACTTGAGAACCTGAATTATTACAGCATTTGTCACTCCCAGTGCTCCACTCTGCTCCCCACAAATCCACTCCTCTCTTTTGAGCTTTAAAAGGTGTGAGCTAGTCTCTCTTTGGGAATTGGTATATACACGCTACTGTATACAAAACTGATAAGGAACCAGAACCTACAGTAAAGCACAGGGAAACCTACCCAAGACTCTGTGAGAGCTTATATGGGAAAAGAATCTGAAAAGAAATAGATATGTGTATATGTATAATTGATTCACTTTGCTGAATCAAACACAACATTGTAAGTCAGCTATATTCCAATAAATGGTTTTTTAAAATAAACAAAAACAAACAAAAATCTAGCAAAACAACTATCTCTGCAAAAAAAGGGGGGAGGGGCAGAGGAATTAGATATTTATTAACATTTTCCACAAACTTCCTTTTCTCTATTCCAGTCCCTTTCTTTTCTAAACATCCGATTTTCTCATGTTGCAACCCACCCCATCTACGGGCACCAACTGGGCCTCATAGGATTATCCCTCCCACACACAGCTCCCCGATCTACAATTCATCCGACTCCCAATAATTCTACCTAAAATATGCCATCCTGTGTTCTATCTATTCCAGAACCAACTGGTAGGTGGTTAATAAACCAACCCCATCAATGTGAGTGGCTTATAATATCTTATGACATTATACTTTTCAGAGATATCAGCACTGTATTTTCCAGGAGTTGTGTTTTAGCCTAGAGGCTCATGAAGGGGGAGGCACTGAACAGTTCAAATATTTTAAAATAAAGAGATTTCTCTTTTTTTTTTTTTTTTTGGCTGTGCCCATGGCATACAAAAGTTCCCAGGACTCGTAAGGCACAGCAGTGACAATGCTGGGTCCTTAACCATAAGGCTACCAGGAAAGTCCCAAGATTTCTCTATTTTCAAATCATACTCTATAGCTGAATTCTATTCTGCCAAAATGGACTCTGTTTGGTTACCCTCTACAACATAGTTGCTGCCCTCTTGCTGCCCACCCCACCCCATGCACACACACCCAGCTCCAAATAGTTGGCAGTCGTGGAAAGAGCCATGAATACTTGTGGCGGATGATCCTTAAGAAATTATTTGTGTTGGCTTGAAATGTTTACCTTTTCTCCACTTAACTTTACCTAGAAGCAAATTAAATTTCCTCGGGTCAAGCCATGAATTTTAGCTTTAAGGCTGAAAGCTAAAGACACAGTGTGGCATTCATTCCATTCCCAAGAAAATCTAGAATATGCTTTGAGTCAGCCTCTCACCTGTGGCCAAGAGTACCTCCTAGAATTTGAGGGCCACTTTACTCCATCCAGTGAGACTACTAGTTCTTGTTCTTTTTTGTCCTCAACTTGTTGTCCATTCAGTTCTCTACATATTTAGTGCTCTTAACAAAAATTCACCAAGAATTTATTCACTTATTTATTAGTAAACAAAATTTATTTTTTAACCTCCCCTTCCACTTTCTTCCATTCATCCTGTAACTGTACTAACCATTGAGTTTCTATCATTTCTCAAGTCTATTCCCAAAAGTTATATATACAAAGATTAATAAATCACAAAAATTGCAGCCTGCTATATTTTCACCATATCCTTTTTAGAGAAAGAGGAATCATGAAAAGTGTCAATAAGTGTTTAAGACAGACATTCATTTACCAGATTCAGGTCAAGTATTTTATTTGCCTAGCAATCCTTTTCACGGAAGTCAAAGCAAATTTCACAAATTAAATACTCACAGCATAAAATCTCCAAGATATTGTTAGGAAGAATGTATTTACCCACGTTTTATCACGCAGAAAACTGAATTAAACTGAATAAAATGTGAAACATCTCCAAAGTGCACAGGATCTGTGACAAATCTTACATAAAACTGTCTATAACAAGCTGTTTCTTGGTTATGAGGGAATTAATTAAGTGCAGGAAATGCCTGCTGTCTGCATTTCTGCTGCCAAAATGTTCTATTTCAAATCAATAACTGAAATGGAAACCAGATCTTGCTCTTAAATATTATGCATAATTTATACAGTTGGTCTTATTTTCTCTATTTGGTAAATAGTATCCTGAATCTGAATTTCCTTTCAGTTTCAATGACTTTAAACAGAAATGCAAGCTCAAAATGCTATATACTCTTAGGGCTGTGGTGTTACCTTTTCAGAACCTAACTTTCATCTTTCAAAGCAAAAAAAAAAAAAACTTTTAAAAGCCCACAAAACATAATACTAACAAAAAATAGGGTTTGTTTCACGTACAAATGACTAAATGAACAAACTTATAAAGATTCTAATTTTAAAAACAATAAAAAGCTATGAAAATGTAATGTTGATATATTCTCATTCTCATCTATAATCAAGTTGAGAAAACCATGTTGTTTTCATACTCAACGTCCTAAGTACAATTGGAATAACAAATAGGATAGGATGATATCTGTTCTTAACCAAATAACACTGGGTAAGTCACTTTTCCTTTTGGGACCTCAATTTCCTCCTCTGTCAATGGCAGAAGTCAAATGTGTCACGGGCACCAACTTCCCCTGTGTTCTTTTATCACCAGTTACTGAAACATGTGACTCTCCCTGTCTCTCACACGTTCTGCCATAGGGCAGGAGCCATGAATTATCTAGGTGGTAAAGCTGGAGGCAGAAACTGGGCCTGAAGAGTTCAATGCCTCCTCCCTCTCTTCTCTTTGGAGAACACTCTGGCCTGCTTTTGGTCTGCAGTAATAAGTTCAGCAGAAATCTATGTCTAAGCACAACATGTAAAGCCACAAACATAACAGAAAAAGTAGAAACAAAAATAAAAATATAAATTAAAAAATATAACTTAAAAGTTAGGAAGATGAGCAAGAGTATAAATGAAGAACAGTGATCTAAATAAGCCAAATGTCTCATGTGGGAGCCAACAAATGCTGCTTAAAGTTGATGAACCAAGGAATTAAGGTAAGTGGTGGTTGGAATTCGAGAGGTAATCAATACTTGTGTCTGACACTAGGAATTTAACAGCAGATTATTATTTAAATACTTTCTCTGATGAGACTGGTGGTGATATTAACAAATATATATGTGTGTATATATATATATATATATATATATATATATATATATATATATATATATTTTTGGCTGAGCCTGAAGCATGTGAAAGTTCCTGGGCCAGAGATCAAACTTGTGCCACAGCAATGGCCCAAGCCCCAGCACTGACAATACCACCTCCTTAACCCACTAGGCCACTAGAGAACTCCCACAAATATGATTTTCTAATATTATATTGAAATATATTAATATTTGGAAGATCTGCACAACTCAGTAAACCAGTATTTTCTAAATGACCAATGCAGGAGACCACAAAAACATTATATATGGTATAACAATTATAATTATAAAAGACCCATTCTTAGGGCAAGATAAACTAAGAGTTATTAAATGTATCAGAGTGTGAACAGCTCATAATCAGATTCTACATTACAAATAATCTTTAAGAAAATAGTACTTGTCAAGTTTTAGCTTAATAATCAAAGAAAAACATCCACAGTTACCTGAAAGGCAATAAATACACATTTCCCTCTCCCAAATACATATTTGGGTGAGCTTAGATTTCTTCATACACTTCAGCAAAAGTAATATTTCAAAACAGATTGAATTGCAAAATTAAATATCAGAATCCAGCCATCTTCCAGTAAGCCAAACATAAAAGAGATGTGCAAAAATGTAACACAATGCCATTATCTTCACTAATGTTTTTGTTTGTTTTGGAAAAAAAGTAACTTTTTTCATTAAAACTGTGATTTTATTATGTGTTTGCTCTGGTTGCTTTTAAACAATTAATATTTTTTAGTTCTTCAGTTTATATTTCCAATAGAGTAAGTATTGAGAGATATAACCCTTATAAACAAAAGCCATTTGAGGGTCTCAATCATTTTTTAAGACATAAAGGGATCCTCAGACCAAAAAGTGTAAGAACCTCTGCATAGCTCGAAAATAATTTAGTAATCTTGAAAGTAATTTAGTAAATTAAAGTAAAGCTAACACCATAAATAACAGACAAGAAAGAAAACAGAGAGCCAAGTCCACATCACCCCAGACCAGAAGTGGCTGGCCTGGAGATGAAGGAATACCGCAAACAGAGAAGGGGGGTAAACACAGGTATGAGTTTCTTCTCCTCCCGCCCTTCTTCCTTGTCACCAAAGTGAGTCCTAAAAATCAAAGGATGGGAGATCTTTAAGACTGAGGACCCAAGAGTAGAGAAACTGTGTCCTACTTTATAGCTAAAAGTCTGCCAAGAAGAAACCTCCTCTGTGTCCTCTGCCTCCCTTTGGTATGGGAGCAAACTAGTAAAACCAGGACATGGTGTTTTAGGCATTTCTGATGGCACAGGCTTCACAGTGGCGCTGGAGAACTCATAAAAATCCCCATTTTCCATAGAACCTGCAGAAAACACTCAGAATAGGTCTTTTCAGATCCAAAGGGACCGAGCAGCTAGGACCAGGACACCTACTGACCTGCACAGATGGTGACTCCAGGGCATAGGAAGAGCCCAGACTATGGAGGCCAAAGGCCACTTACCAGAGACTGAACTTGAGATTCATCCACTGCCAAGAGAGGACAGATGATGTCTAAGGCCGAAGTGTCACCCTCTCATCTCATGTCCAAGGCTACCTTGGGAAGAAAGAGAAAGACGAATCCTGAATTTGACTGGGTTTTTCTAAAATAGAATTGAAAATCCCTAAAGTGATGAACTATGTCTTAAACGGAGACAGTTATTGAAAACTAAAGAAAGTTACACTTCTGCACAAGTTGTGGATTATGGAATTTATACCGACTGTATAAGCATTATATCCCAGATCCCCTTAGCTACAATGGAGACACACAGAAAAAGAGCCAAGAGCCAGGTCAAGAGTATGGACAGGTGGACAGGCAGCCTCAAGTCAGAAGAGTCGAGGGGGCGGGGGCGGGGGCGGGGGGGGGGGAATGGTGATTTACTAGGTGTGAGTCTGCAAATGGAGCACGGAGGCAGATTTTCATCTTCCTGCAAAAGAAATCTGTTTCATCCTTAAGTGGATATACTCTAAGAGTCATGCCTTTGTATAACATTGCCTTGAATGAGGACTAAACCTGTAACTATGTTAGGATGGTCACTCTCTTGATTAGCACACCCCACTTTCAATGTCAAGAAATCCCATTGGCTCTATTTTCTCATGTGATCTGATGTCTATTGCCTTTGAGCCTCAGTTCCTCTCCCCCCACCACCACCCTCCACCCTCGCTCTCATTCTGCAGCAGCTGCACTGGCTTCCTTGCTGACAGTCCCTCAAAGCTCCGCATGCCTAACTCCTGCAATTCATTTGCATGTCCGCCCAAATATATTTTTTAGAAGGCCAACAACCTTATATAAAATTTCTCCCTCCCTGGCTCTCCTGATTCCCAGTACCCTGACCTAATTTTTGTTTTGCCATAGCATCTATAATCTTATGATATAATTTACTGATTACTTTTGTTGTTGTCTCCTATTGTAATAAGCTTCATGAAGGCAAGTGTATTTCCTTTTTTTCATCATTTACATGTCTAGTCTCTGGCACGCAATAGGTGTTCAGCAAATACTTGTGAATTAATTAATTTAGCAATAAATAAGGGGAAGAAAAAAAGGCAAAAGGGATTTCCTGTCGTGGCTCAGCAGTTAATGAACCCTACTAGCATCCATTAGGACATGGATTCAATCCCTGGCCTTGTTCAGTGGGTTAAAGGATCCAGCGTTGTCATGAGATGTGGTGTAGGCTGCAAATGCAGCTTGGATACCACATTGCTGTGCCTCTGGTATAGGCCAGCAGCTACAGCTCCAACTGGGCCCCTAGGCTGGGAATCTCCATGTGCTGCAGGTGTGGCCCTAAAAAGACAAAAAAAAAAAAACAAAAAAAAAAGTCAAAGGATGGCGGTTTTAATGTGGCACATCTTCTTACATTTAAATGTTAGAAAAAAGTATAATTTTTTTACAAATCAGTACATTTGATAAACAAAGATATATATTTCCCCAAATATGCAGACTTAAAATACTATGTCTTTCTCCTAAATAGCAGGAAACAAATTCACACATAAATAATGAATTTCTAATAAAGAATTAAAATTGGCAAAATAAGTTTTAAATGTAAGACCAAAAAAATTTCTAGACTTTTAAGTGGTGCCTTCTATTTACCAGACTACACGTATTAATTACCCTAACAACAATGCTAAAAAAGAGGTCACTGCTCAAAGAAACAGGTATGGGAAAGACAGATAATTTTCCCAAAGTCACACAGAAGCAAAGTCAAAAATGTGAGATTTGGGCCCAGATTTATATTTATTTTATACCTAGTATCATTCTTCCTCTTTATAACACACACCAATTAAGAATGTAGACCTGAGCCAGACTACACTCAAATCCCAAACCTAACCTTAGGCTAATCATATCATTTCTCTATCTCTCAATACACTCATCTGTAAAATGAAGATAATAGTACATTCTCACATTTTTGTTGTAACAATAAAATGAGTTAGTGAGCATATATTTGCTCAATAAATATTAGCTATTACCATTAATATCTGTATTATAACTGTTCTTTTCAGAACCCCATTTGTGTCTGCTCATTTTACATTTCCCTCTTTGGACCTTCTCAGTCATTACTGCTCAGTGTGCTAAAGAATGATGAGTATTCCATCAATGGAATATTACTCAGCCATAAAAAAGAATGAAATAATGTCATGTGCATCAACATGGATGGACCTAGAGATTATTATACTAAGTGAAGTTAGACAGTGAAGCACAAATATCATATGCTATAATTTATATGTGGAATCTAAAAAAAGATATAAATGAACTAATTTGTGGAAGAGAAAAAGACTCACAAACTTTGAAAAACTATGATTACCGAAGGACATGGTTGGGGAGGGATGGAGTGGGGGTTTGGGTTTGGCATAGGCACACTGAGGTATATAAAATGATTGATCAGTGGGGACCTGCTGTATAGCAAAGGAAACTCTACCCAATTTTTTGTGATAATCTATGTGGGAAAAGAATCTGAAAAAGAATAGATGTGCGTACACGTATAACTGAATCACTTTGTTGTACATCAGAAATTATCACAACATTGTAAATCCATACTTCAACAAAACTTTTAAAAATTAAAAAAAAAGAATGATGAATATTCCAAAATTCCTAGTACTTTTATCAAATGTACAGAATTCCAGGGATATTTTTTTAGGACTCTTCTGATTTCTAAGACATACAGTCCATTTATACAAATTATCATGCAAATAAAAGGGTTTTTTACATTAAAGAAATTTGAAAGTCATTTATCTAATTCTAATTCTACTTGATTTTCTATAAATTTACTTGGATAGAATTAAGAAATAACTACTAAAACATGTCATATAGTAAATTGGGGTGTTCTCACATACCACCTGAAGTCTTTTATTTTCATTTTTAAAAAAAGAAGGTTAAGATTTTTCTAAATTCACTTCAAGCTAAAATTTTTCAGAGAGCATAGTATAAGCCCCGTCAGTTGTTTGAGGATCAAATAGAAATTAATCAATACAATCCTTACAGTCTCATGAAGAATGTAAACCCTAATACTGAGATTCAAGACAGTGAAATCAATTTCAATTATAAATTTTAACTAATATGGATCAGTTCCAAAATTTATCCTAAAATTTTCTCTATAAAATGATTTCCATTATAAATCTTGGACTATATTCCCACAGAAGGGGGAAAAAAAAAACCCTTAAATTTAAACCTTTTGGCAAAGACAGGTAATATATGTACCAAATCAAAAAAATTTGTCATTTTTGCTTTAATATGATAACTGGCAATTTATTTTTCCTTTGAACACTATAATTTCCCACAAATTTTTGCACTTTTATCATCCTAATTCATCATTCAACACTGAGCATGTACCAAGGACCAAGTACTGGGCAAAAATATTTCATTTCTCCAACCAAATCACTGTCTAATTTGATACACTCCAACTTAAATACTTCAGCTAACAGTAAATGAATTAAATCTCTATTAATTTAGTATTTTAGAAATCTATACACCAAGTTCACATATAAAAAACGTTGTGGCATTTCAGTTACATTCTTAGAATCTGCATCTGGGGAAATTTGTTCCTTTTTAGTAGAATAAAAGGTTTTCAATATTCTTTATGTGTATTTATCATAAAAAACTGGAATCCAGAGTGTAGGTTGGCAAATCCATTATATATCCTGAAATTTTCATGTTATTACCCACACATTCATTTATACCACAATAATAAATGAATGCATTGAATTAAAACCTAGGGTTGAACACAGCCTTAAATAATAGGATGATAGCACCACCTAGTGTCCAATAAAAATTGGATGCTTGTCATTTTCATTCAGTTTTACATTAAGCATGTTTCTTTTCAGATATAGATTTTAATAATATTTAAAGCACTAGAGAAAATGTTTGATATTATTAAACATCCTCAAAGTATATTATAGTGTAAAAAACAAAAGCAAATAGAATTTTACCAAATGATCATTAAATTTTCAACTATTAATATGTCCAGTATAAAAAGCATTATATATTTTATGAATATTAGTTTATAAATACTATAAAACAGTAATAACAGCTTTTACTTTAATGGATTATATTGCTATATCATCTATTAAATAATTTTCTCTTGCATAAAGGCATGCAAGCCAAAAAATATTTTTAATGTTTTATTAGAAATGTATCTTTTCAGTGATGGTTGTGTTGACTTTAATCAAAGCAGATATAGAAGGTTGAACAGAAATTTGGCTACTGTGATTCTTATGTGCTAATAATACAAAATATAATTTAAAAAATCAAACCAGGGAGTTTCTGTTGCAGTGCAGTGGGTCAAGGATCTGACTGCAGCAGCTGGAACCCCAGCCCGGTCCAATGGGTCAAGGATCCAGCATGGCTGCAACTATGACATAGGTCATGGCTGCAGCTCAGACCCAGTCCCTGGCCCAGGAGCCCCCATATGCTACAGGTACAGTAAAAAAAAAAAATAATAGAAAGAAAAAGAAATCAAATCAGCCTTTACATAAATGTAAATATAAAAGGCTTTGTTTACTTACCAGCAAAGAGTGATACCATAAGACAGACAAAAGAAAGTCTTTTAAAGTGTTTATTTTTGTCAGAATAGCTGATGATTTTCTATTAAGTTTTTTTGGTTTATTATTATATATGCATTCTCCTTTGAAAAATCCATTCAAAATATCTTAATCCTTGAAGAACTCAAAAAAAAATTTTAAGAAAAAAATTCTTAAAATTCCTTTAAGCTTGATAAATAGAAATAATCCTTTTTTAGTCTACTCAGAACAAAAATATACTTTATACAGCAGCACTTACTGGCAAACTGAGGTGAAGACTATTCATTTACATGTTTTACTCAAACACAGTGCAACATTGCCATGTTCATATATACTTTTTTATATATAATTACATATATTCTCCTGGCAAAGACAAGGTTTTGGAATGCCAAAAGCAACAGAAGTTTTAGCTCATAAAGCTCTGGAAAGAAATTAACTGAGTCTTCATCATCAAGACAGTCCTCGGTGTTGCTTAATGTTCAAAATGCATGTGTTCCCTGTTTCTTTTTCAGGAGAGATGCACAGGCAGCATTAGTAGCCATTTCCAGGGCCAGTTTCTTCTCATTGTTTCTTAAATCTGTTCCAGCACCTTTTTGCCAGAAGCAACTAGACAGTATCTGCATAACCCTTCACAGCAGCAGCATGCAAAGCTGAGTCTACCAACTTGTTCCGTTGGTTCAGTTAAATGTTTGGTTGAGTAAATAGTATTTCCACTATATCCTTGTGACCCCCATGACAAGCCCAGTACAAGGCAGTGCTTCCAACTTTGTCCAAGCTGGTGACATGGACTTAGTCATCCAAACACCCTCTCAACCAGCTCAGGTTGCCTCTTCTGCAGCTTCATGCAATGGATTATCAATAGATTCCACCTGCTCAGCCACATAGTTGCTTGGGATGAGTCCAGTCCTGCCTTTGGAGGTGCCTTTCCACCAACTGGTATCACTTGTATCAGTAATATAGATAATATCACCTTCTTCACAGTTCAATTCATCTTGAGTTCTGGGTTCAAATTGTACAAAGAGCTCTCAACACTCTAACTTTCCCTGGTTTGCCAGTTTAAGTTGTGGCCTCAACATCTCTTCCCGGATTGGCTGATCCTAAAGACCATGCGTGAAAAGCCAAACTAATGCGCCTCCAGCCCGCACTCTGGCACCCCAAAGTTTCTTTTTTGTCTGTTTGCAGTGGTGTGCCTTTAAGGACCTATGTCCACTCTTGGCAGCCAGACATGAGCTGAGGCAGACAGAGCTGCTTGGTTCAGTGACCCGCCCTGACCTACCCCTCCAAAAAATATTCTTAAAGTCCTTATTAGTGAATAAAGGTCAAAGGTCACAATTTATCTGATAAGGGGAGAAAGAAAAAGTCAAGTTTCTAGATGTTAAATATTTAATGAAACATGAGTGCAACATCTCACAACCAAGCCACTTCTTGAGGTGATGGAGGCAAATTGGGGATGACAGAACACTTGGCAGCTCCAGTTTGTCATGCTAAACCATAAAAGGCTCAGCATGGTGCTTGACTGACTTCCCAATAAATACATACATTACAAGATACTTCATGAAGTCATTTACTCTAGTATCCCAGCTCCAAAATTCCTTTGACACAACATCACTTCAAAATTCATTAATCCTGCTCACATCGTCAGTGTCCCCCACTCTGTTCATTTGCTGGCATCCCTCCTCAAGTTCAAATTCCATGGCAAATCAACACAACCTCTCCTATACATATGTTCCCTTTCCTTTTTTCACTTGCTTTACTTTCTTGGCAAATCCCACCCTTAGTTAATTCCAACTTTTTCACTTTTACACCTACACCTATGCAGCTGTATGGTTTGGCGAAAATACACAATCATGCTAATTTTTATATAAGTGAATTTTAATTCATAACAAGAACTGAAGTGGGCCCCCAATGTGGCCCAGGAATCCCAATGCATTTCCTAGTCTAGTCACACTATCTCCTAAGTATACCTTCTCCCTCCTCAACTATCCAACACACCCTCCTCATCTTCATTCTTAGTGGTTGGTCCTGCTTTCCATTATTCTGAAAAGAGAGGAAAAATTACTAGAAGAGATCATTCAGAAGTTCATGCCACCTCATCATTCACCTACCAACATTTGTACCCAGACAGTCCTGCTTCAGTGGATGAGCTGCATGAAGTACCATTAGGCTAAGTCCTACTCTGTGCACAAGATCCCCCCTCACAAACCTCAGAATTCACCAGTACTCCCCTGCATAATCAGTTTTTTTAATTCCTCCTGGATCTTTCCCATCAGAATACAAACATGCTTAATGTTCTCCCATGTAAAAGAAGAATCCACTCTTGATCCCACATCCCTGAGATCCTGCACCATTTCTCTTTCCCTTTATAGTATAAGTCCTCAGATGAGTCATCCAAATCCATGGTATTCATCTCCCCTTCTCCCATTCTCCCTGAAACTGTTCTTCACGAGGTCCCAAATGCCCTCCACACTGCAAACCATTAGCCATTTCTCAGCTCCCATCTTACTTGTACCATGAACAGTTGATCACTCTTATTTGGAAAACTTTCCTCTCGACTTTCAGGACACCACCCTCCACTGGCTTTTCTCCTTACCTCACTTCTCAGTCTTCTTGGCAAGTTCCTGATATCTTCTTCTGTAGATAAATGTTGACATGCCCAAAGACTGTCTTGGGTCCTATTTTGTATGTGTACTTTGTCCCTTGGTATTAGCATCCAATCTCATGGCTTTAAGTACCACCGTGACAGCTCACACATGTTTCTCCAGCTCAGAGCTCTCCCCAGGACTCCATACCCACATAATGAACTCCCCACTCAACAATGCTACTTGGATGTCTAAAAGACAACTCAAACATCACATGTACAAAACTATGTTCCTGAGTACTCCTCCCCAGATGCTGCTACCTCCACAGTCATCCCTGTCTCAATGTATAATCTCAACAAAAAATACTAAAGCCATTTATCTCATTTTTCCCTTTCTCTTCTATCCTATACCCAACTGTCATCAAATACCCTGTCAGCTCTACCATAAAAAATACATTCAGAATTGAATTATTTTATTTCCTCCACTGGTTCCACTAAGCCAACACCATTCTCTCTTCTGTATTATTGCATTAGCTTAACCAATTTACCTGCTCCAACCCTATCTCCACCACTTTTTTTTTTTTATCTTTTTAAGGCTGCACTTGCAGCATATGGCATTTCCCAGGCTAGGGGTCAAATTAGAGCTGTAGCTGCCAGCCTACACCACAGCCACAGCAAAAAGGAATCTGCGGCATGTCTGTGACCTACACCACAGCTCATAGCAACGATGGATCCTTAACTCATCATTAAGCGAGACCAGGGATCAAACCCAAGTCCTCATGGGTACTAGTTGGGTTTGTTACCACTGAGCCAAGATGGGAACTCCTACTCTCTAATAGAGCTTTGAGAAAGGACATGTAAATCCAAAGTCCTATCATGTCATTCCTCTACTCAGAATTTTCCAGTGGCTACCATGCTTATTCAAGGAAACAAAATAAAACCAAAAACTGTACAATGACATACAAGGTCCTACTTAGCCTTATTACCATTCTAACTGCACTTCCCACTTGCTTACCCCACTCCAGCCTGGTCTCATTTTTGTTCCTTGAATATACCAGGTACATGAGTTATTGATGGTTCAACAAGTTCGCCCCAAATTTACCTTACACACTTTCTGTAGGTCAGGAATCCAGGTTTGGCTGAGCAGGGTTCTCTGCTTCAGTGTCTCTCACAGATCTCAATCAACCACTGGAGCTTGTTCAAGATTCACTCCCAAGCTCACTTACCTGGTCATTGACAGGACCTCAGGGGCTGTTAGTCTGATTGCCTCTGTTCCTTATTGGATGTAAGCCAGAGGCCACTCTCTATCCTTTGCCACATAGACCTCTCCAGTATAGCCGTGTACTTTATCAAAATGAGCAGTACAAAAAGTCAAGAGAAAGAATGGAAGCAAGACACAAGTTGGAGGTTTTTATAACCTAGTCCCAGAAGTGACATCTCATTCCTCTGCCACATCAGGGAAGGGAATTACCTGAGGTAGGGAGGGAGTAACGTGCGGTGGGGACCCTTTGGAGCCTTGTGAAAGACTGCCTACCATGCATGCTGTCATTCAGGCAGTTCTTCTAGACATCAGCACCCTCACCTTCTTCAAGTCTTTGACGTAATGTCACCTTATCAGTGAGACCTTCCCTGAACATTTTTTAAAATTACAATTCCCACCTCCACCAACACTTCTCATTCCCTTCCTTCATTTCTCCACAGCACTTATAGACTCTAATATACCATATAATCTACTTATGGTGGTTAGTGTTTATTTTATTAGATTAGCTAAGCTGGTATTACATTTCCACTTCCTTCCCTGAAGAGTTCCAGGATGGCATGGGCCACAGACTGAGTCTTGGTAGGTGGAAGTGAAACAGCAGGCATATACTTTACACCAGGATGGCTGAGTGCAGGGCACGAGGCAGGGAGGCAGATCAAGCCAGCTGTCACCTATTCTGCCAGTTCCTCTTGTGGGTGTGGGGCACAGCCAGGTCCAAATCTTCTACTCCTGCCAGATCTTCTCTTCCAAATTCAGCAATTCTTGGATCTGTGGCAAAGGACAGCTCCTCCTGCAGACCACATCCATCATCCAAATTGAACCCTGGGAACTAGGGAGAAACCCATGCAGATTCCAATCCGTTCTCATGGGTTCCAGTTCATCCTTACAGTTGCTGGTTTTCCTTGCTTCCTCCACTTGATTGAATTTCTGGAACTAGTTCTGCTCCTCTAATAGAACTCTCTCATACTCATTTATGTCTATTTTCTGCCATTAAAATATATGCTCTCTGGTTTTTAAAAAAAAAAAAAATGGTCTATTTTGTTTACTGCTCTTGCCCCAGCACCTCAAAGAGTGCCTGGGACTGTAGGAACTCATATTTATTGATTAACAATTTTTAAAAAATAAGGCACCAAGAATAAATATTAGGGATGGCAAGAAATGGATGAGTCTAAAAGATGATCTAAAAATAAGCTTCCTATAAAAAATAAATAGAAACTGAAATGTGTCTTCATGGGTGGGTAGAAAGGAAATACAGTCTACACTACAGAATAGCATGAGAAAAATCGGGATGAACACGCTAAGTGTACCTTACATTTTATGCTGTCCAGGGATTAAGAATTTGACTTAACTGTGGAGAAACCATTACAGTTTCTGTAGCAAGTGACTAACCTGGAGAAAATGCTATTTCAGGAAATTTAATCTTTTATAAACACACTTTGTTGACTGGAAAGGGAGAATTAGAAAAGTAGAGAGACAACTCAGACGTGTTGTCTTGGATTAGTAGTATGACAATAGAGAAAAGGCAAAGGCAAATATAAAAATAATTGTAAAAAAAGTTATAACATGGCAACTGTAGAAATCATTAGTGCTGTTCATTGACATTTCTGATTCTCCTTGTTCTAAACACATAGTAGGGTTCCATTTCCCACACTTTTGGAAGTTATATGTGGCCATGCAACTTGCTTTGGTCCCAGAAATATGAAGCAATGTGATGGGTGTCACCTCAAACTGGAAACTTTTAAGAACAAGTATGTGATTCTCTACCTTCCCTTCTCCCTTCATGTTGCACAGAATCATTACAAATGGTGAAACCCAGGAGTTCCTGTTGTGGCTCAGGGGGTTACAAACCCAACTAGTATCCATGAGGATGCAGGTTCCATCCCTGGCCTTTCTCAGTGGATTAAGAATCCAGCGTTGCCGCGAGCTGTGGTGTAGGTCCCGGAGGTGGCTTGAATCCCGAGTTGCTGTGACTATGGTGTAGGCCAGCAGTTACACCTTGGATTTGACCCCTGGCCCAGTAACTTCCACATACCGCAGGTGCAGCCCTAAAAGCAAAAATCAAAAAAATTTTTAAATAAAAAAACAAAAAATAAAGTTAGGCACCCTGTTATCTCATCCTCAACCAATCAGAAGATTTTGCACAAGCAGATCACACACCCTGGGATAGATGCCCCTCCCTCACCTTGCCTTTGAAAATACTTTCCCAAAACCCCTTGGGGATTTCAGGGTATTCTAGGGCGTGGCCCTGCCGTAAACCTTTCTCTGCTCCAATGTTTCAGTTCATTTGGCTTCAATGCATCAGGCACATGAACCTGCATTCAGGAATAGGGCCATGTCTGCTGAAAAAACATTTGCTAGAGGCTTATAAATGTTTAACAAGTGAAAAAAAAGTGTTCAGAACTGAAAAGAATATTCCAATACAGATAGGAAAGAACTCTCATCTCCTCATCTAGACACTATTATTACAATTTTCTTAGCAGTAGTATCACAGTGCTAGTATAGAGCAACTGTATGTTTAAGTTCCCAAAGTCTTTTAAGATGAAAATAATCCCATAGGCCATTTCCTGATTATATTTCCTCCCACTTATTTCAACATTCATATAAGAGATGTGCAGTTATGTGAATTGTAGTTCTCTGATAATTACCATAGTTTCTATACTAAAACACTCAAAGGAAAAAGGAAATAGAGTAGGAAAAAGTACTACAACTGAAGAATGAGTAATCTGTAACAGACTGTTTCAGTTCATGTATCAAATGCAGAATTCAAATATTATCCAGCCATCATTTTATCAGTCTAACAGCATCACCTCTCATATTACCTTTAAAATCAACATTTACAATTTTTAATTCTTCCATCTATTACCACATTATCTTTCCTGGGAACTCATTCTAAGCCTCAAAGATTTGGCTTGAATAGAGACTAAATTCATTAGGTATGATCTCAAAACTCTCTCCCCTAATTTAGAAATACTGCCATTTCAGCCACAAATTTCACACAAACAGTAGAGAGAAACTATCACCAAACACCACTTCTTAAAATGAAAATACAGACTGCAGGGCTGACTGTTTTTATTAAACTTTATTTTAAAATAGTTTCAGATGTACAGAAAAGTTGCAAAAATGGTACAGGCATTTCCCACACACCCTTCACCCTTCAATCCCTATTGTTAATATCTTACAATATCATGAAGGTCTGTCATGACTAAGAAACCAACACTGGCACATTATTATCAAATAAATTTCATATTTAATTCAAATTTCAGTAATGTCCTTTCAATTAATGTCCTTTTTCTGCTAGAAGATTCCAGCCAAGACACCACGTTAAGTCATTACGTCTCTTCTCCTCTGGTGTGACGGTTTCACAGACTTTGTTTCTCATGATCATGACTGTTTTAAGTACAGGTTAGGGAATTTGTAGAATGTCCATCAATTTAATTTCATCTGATGTTTTTTAACTTGCTTAGATGAAGTTAGGGCTTTGAGGAAGAGTAACACAGAAGGAGGTGAAGTGTTCTCATCACATCTGATCAGAGTACACACTATCAAAATGACTTATCGCTGATGTCATTATTGATTACCTGACCTAGGCAGTATGTGCTGGATTTCTCTACTGTATAAGTTAGGCTTTCCCCCTCTTGCCTTACCATACATACCCTCTGAAAGCAAGTTACTCAACATAGCCCATATGCAAAATAGTGTTGGGTGGGGAAGAGGGATTTAAAAGTCCACTTCGGAGTTCCCATCAAGCTTCAGTGGTTAACAAACCTGACTAGGATCCATGAGGACACGTGTTCGATCCCAGGCCTCCCTCAGTGGGTTGAGGATCCAGCGTTGCCATGGGCTGTGGTCTAAGTTGAAGATGCGTCCCAGATCTGGCGTTGCTGTGCCTGTGGCATACACTGGCAGCTGTAGCTCCAATTCAACCCCTAGCCTGGCAGCCTCCATATGCCGTGGGTGCGGTCCTAAAGAAAGGCAAAAGACAAAAATAAAATAAAATAAATTAAAAATAAAACTCCATCTCCTGGAGAGAAGTGGCTTTTGAAAATAAATATGAAACTTAACTCCTGACATAGAGTACTTCAAAGCATTTGCTGATGCAATTTAGTGCCCATTTAACGCAAGTCACTCTGCTACGCACTTCAAATAAGGGATAGACACAGTCCTTCACCACAAGCAGTTTATTTAATAAAGATAACACAAGAAAAGTGATAGTTAAGAACCACAGTGTCACAAAGAGAAAGAAATCACATTCAGCTGGAGTAATGAAACGGTTCATAGAACAAGAGATATTTAAGCAAAGTAGTTAAAGCTGAGTATAATTTTGACAGATGGAAATTCAATTTCCATTTATGACATAAACTATCAATGAAGTGTGTATAGAGGGAACATACCTCTACATAATAAAAGCCATATATATCAATTCCATAGCTAAAATCATACAGTGAAAAGCTAAGATCAGGAACAAGACAAAGACGCCTACTCTTGCCACTTTTATTCAACATTATTGAAAGATCTGGTCAGAACAATTAGGCAAGAAAAAGAAAATGTATCCAAAGATACCTTTCAGTCTAAAGGTATCTTTACCTAGAAGTAAAAGAATCACAATGGCAATAGCAGATTACATGACTTCATATATGGAACACATAAGATTCCAACAAAATACTGTTAGGACTAATAAACTAATTCAGTAAAGTTGCAGAATACAAAATCAATATACAAAAATCTGTTGTATTTCTACACATTAAAAACAAACCATCAGAAGGAGAAATAAAACAAACAATACCATTTACAACTACATCAAAAAGAATAAAATACCTAGGAATAAATTTAACCACAGAGGTGAAAGACCTATACACTGAAAACTATAGTACACTGATGAAGGGAAATGAATAAATGGAACAAAAACAAGTGGAAGATAGTCCAAGTTCATGGACTGGAAGAATTTTGTTATAATGTCCACACCGTCTAAAGCAATCTACAGATTCAATGCAATCCCTACCAAAATTCCAATGTCAAAATTCACAGAAAGAACAACAAACCTAAAATTTGTATGAATCACAAAAGACCCCAAATAGCCAGAACGATCTTGAGAAAGAACAAAGTTGGAGGCATCATGCTTCCTGATTTCCAAGCTATGTTACAAAACTCTAGAGATCAAAACATTTTGATGCTGACACAGAAACATAGATCAATGTAAGAGAATAGAGATCTGAGAAATAAACCAATTATACATATGGTCAGTTAATTTATGACAAAGAAATCAAGAATATACAATGGGGAAAGGATAGTCTCTTCAATAAATGGTGGTGGGAAAATGGGAAAAACCACATGCAAAAGACTGAAAGTTGGCCGCTATCCTACATCATACACAAAATTGCACTCAAAATGGATTAAAGACTTGAATATAAGACCTGAAATGATAAAATTCCTAGGAAAAAACATAGGTGATAACTTGACATCAATCTTAGTGATGATCTGCTGGACCAAACCCCAAAAGTAAGGCAACAAAAGGAAAATAAGCAAGTGGGAATACAACAAACTAAAAAGTTTTGGCACAGCCAAAGAAACCATCAACAAAATGAAAAAGTAGCCTATTCAATGGAAGAAAATATTTGCTAATCATATATCTGATAAGGGGTAAATATCCAAAATATATAAAAACTCAGGGAGTTCCTATCATGGCTCAGCAAGTTACACACCTGACTAGTATCCTTGAAGATGCAGATTCAATCCCTGGCCTTGCTCAGTGGGCAAATGATCCAGAATTGCCATGAGCTGTAGTGCAGGTCACAAACGTGGATTGGATCCTGTGTGGCTTTGAGTAGGCCAGTAGCTGCAGCTGCAATTTGACCCCTAGCCTGGGAACCTCCATGTCTTGCAGGTGCGGCCCTAAAAAGGAAAAAAAAAAAATTAAAAGTTAAAAAATAAAATAAAAACTCATACAACTCAAGAGCTAAAAAGAAATAAATTAAAAATGGGCCAAAGATCTAAATAAATATTTTTCCAAAGAAGACATATGGATAGCTAAGAGGTACTTGAAAAGATGCTCAACATCACTAACCATCAGGAAATGCAAATCAAAAATATAAGAGCTGACCTCACACGTTAGAATGGCTATTATCAAACGATAAGAAATAACAAGATTTGGTAAGAATATGGAGAAAAGAGAACTCTCATGTACTTCTGGTGGGAATGTAACTGGTACAGCCACTATAGAAAACAGTATGAGGGTTCCTCAAAAAAAATTAAAAACAGAACTACAATGCAACCCAGCAATTCCATCCCTCATTTTTACTAGAACAAAAACACTAACTCAAAAAGATATGTGCACCCCCATGTTCACTGCAGCATTCTTTTCAACAGCCAAGATATGGAAGCAACCTAAGTGTCCACAGAAGAATGAATGAAGAAAGAAGAGTGGTATAAACACACACACACACACACACACACACACACACACACACACACACACACACAAATGAGGAATACTATTAAGCCATAAAAAAGAATGAAATCTTGCCATTGTGACAACATGGATGGATCTTGAGGGCATTATGCAAGGTGAAATACATCATACAGAGAAAGACAAACACTATAATCTCACTTATATGTGGAATAAAAAAAATTAATAGACTTACAGTATAGGCTGCCAGTTATAAAGTAAATAAGTCCTGGGGAATGTAATGTGACTATAGTTAATAATACTGTAGTGCACCTTTGAGAGTTGCTGAGAGTAAATCTTAAAAGTTCTCACCACAAGAAAAAAAAATTTTTTTTTGTAACTATATACAAGAATGAAGGTTAACTAGAGGTATTATGGTGATTATTTCACAATATATACAAATAACATATTATTTTGTACACGTGGAACTAATGTTATGTCAACCACAAGAAGAAAAAAACAGAAGGGAAATAGATGGGAAGGCATTCAAGATGAAGAAAAGAGCATAAAGAAAATATGAGGGCTCTGGCTCTCTTGCTCTCTCATTCACCCAGTGTTTTAGCACCATAACCTGTTGGAAACATTCATTTTAAGATCTATAGTAATGGGAGTTCCCGTCGTGGCGCAGTGGTTAACAAATCCGACTAGGAACCATGAGGTTGCGGGTTTGGTCCCTGCCCTTGCTCAGTGGGTTAACGATCCAGCGTTGCCGTGAGCTGTGGTGTAGTTTGCAGACGCGGCTCGGATCCCGCGTTGCTGTGGCTCTGGCGCAGGCCAGTGGCTGCGGCTCCGATTTGACCTCTGGCCTGGGAACCTCCATATGCTGCAGGAGCGGCCCAAAGAAATAGCAAAAAAAAAGACAAAAAAGAAAATAATAAGATCTATAGTAAGTCTTAATCATTTAGCATAAGTGGACAGTGTTATGGGCTGCATGGAGTCCTCCCAAAATTCATTATGTTGAAATCCTAACCCCTAGTACCTCACAATATGACTTTATTTGGACACAAGCTCCTGCTGTGGTGCAGTAGTTTAAGAATCTGACTGCAAGAGTTCCCGTTGTGGCTCAGTGGTTAAGGAATCCGACTAGGAACCATGAGGTTGTGGGTTCGATCCCTGACCTTGCTCAGTGGGTTAAGGATCCAGCGTTGCCATGAGCTATGGTGTAGGTTGCAGCGTCTCGGACCCCGCGTTGCTGTGGCTCTGGTGTAGGCCGGCAGCTACAGCTCCGACTGGACCCCTAGCCTGGAAACCTCCATATGCCGCAGGAGCAGCCCAAAAAATGGCAAAAAGACAAAAAAAAAGAAAGAAAGAAAGAAAGAATCTGACTGCAGTGGCTCATGTTGCTGCTGAAGCAACGCCCAGCTCAGAGTAGTAGTAAGGGACATCTCTTTGCCACAACTGCAACATAGGTCACAGCTTCAGCTAAGATTCAGTCCCTGAACCAGAAACTTCCATATGCCGAAGATGTGACCATAAAAGAAAAAAAAAAAATTTAAGCAATTAAAGATAAATGAAATCATTAGGACAGGCCCTAATCCAATATGACTGGTGCCCTTACAACAAGATAAGGCACAGAGAGAAGAGGATGTGAAGAAACAGCGCCATCTACAGGCCAAGGAGAGGTCTCTGAAGAAACAAACCAACAGACACCTTGACTGCTAGTCTCCAGAATTGTGAGAAAATATTTTTCTGTTTAACCCACCCAGTCTGTGGTCTAACAAAATAACACAGAGGGTCAGTTAGAGATTCTGAATAAAATCTAATTTGGCAAAATTCCCTACCGTGACTTGTTATTTAAGTCTTGTTATTGAACACTTCTTTCCAATCATTAGTGACATGAAGAGAGTAAAGTGAAGAAAAAGACAGGGCGAGATAAGGTGAGCTTTAGCAACAGCTTTAGTTCTTTCAAATTAAAATTTATGCCCTATAAACGTGTCCATTCCAACCCTAACCATAACAGCAATTTTCGCTGTAATTAAATTCTTCCCCCTAGAAAAGTATGCTTTCATGAAGCTTCATGGATCTCTATTGCGACACTTCATCCACCAGACCTCTTACTAACCTTATCCCTGACAGCAACTGCTGCAACATAACGCCCCACGTGTTCTACTGAGTAAAAGCTTCTTTTTTTCCATACGGGAGGAAAATAGGAAGGGAAAATAGTAAATTTACTGGCATTTAATAAGCACATACTTAGAACTAAAATTATTCCTAAACGTTAGTAACTTCCCTCCACAAAAGGGAACTCCACCATTTCTTTAACTACATACCAGGAGTCAGGACCCAGGCGTCCGCTTTGAAGAGTCAGAGAAAGCTTAGCAGCGGTTAGACGTGGACCACAAACTGTGGGTCTGAGCGCAACAAGGGAAATGTTCCCAAAGTCACGTAAATGGGTTTCCCTCACGCTTCATCCAGTCTAACACCCTTTCCTTTTCCTAATCTTGTGACTAAAAGTATCGTGTAGCGGGGCTTTCAGCAACGGGTGCAAATACTCCTAAGAGATTAGACTCCCCATTTCACAAAACAGAAACCGACTGTAAACCACTGACACCTGCGCTTCAACAACGGCAATTCCAGCGGAACACGGAAGATATGGAGTTTTTTAGCAAAGATTTTTTTAAATTAGCTAACACCATATAAATCAACCTACCAAAAGGTTAATATGCAGAGAACTATCGAACTTGCAGTTTTGGTCACAAGAATGACAACTAAAGTAACTATCCTAAACAAGAAACAACGCAAGCCTTTCACCTTCTTCACGCAGCAAACGCTCGAGATCGTCGGGATTCATTGGTCTTGCGACAACCTTTCCGCGGACTGAATGCGCATGCGTCAGAATCGGAGGCCGGGTGAGCCTGCCTAGAGCTAAAAGATAGGGAGGCGGGGACGAACCCGAGGAAGGGGAGGGGCCATCAAGAAGGCGGTGGCCAACCTATGGGGTGGAACCTTGGCGGGACTGGGTAGGCGGGGCGGAAGGAAGAAAGCGCGGAGGCCCCGCCTCTCGCGGCTCTTTCCCGGAATAGCGTCATCAGCTCTATAAGAGAGCGGGAGCAGCGAGCCTCTGTCTTTTACATCCGGAAAGCGTCGGTTATGGGTTAAAGTACGTGGTGTTTTTTGCGTGCTAAAGTACTCGGGACAGAATTCTTTGGCTTAATTTAAAATGCAGAAGATGCAGCGGTCTTGTAGTAGTAGGTCGACGTCAGCTTTGAAAACCTGTCCGTTCAGAAGCCTGAGTAGACTTAAGTGTTCATTAGTTCCCGCGGGAGCCATGTGCAGCCCCGGCGCTGAGTCGCAAGTCAAGCGCGCGTGGGCCGTGGGCCCTCCTCCAAAGATTAAATACAGCTGATGACTTCAGTGAAGAAGGTCGTTAGTTCTCCCGTCAGCGTCATGTGGCCATCTTGAATCTACTCCGCCGATTAGTAACACTGCATCCGGGTAGCCCGCCAGTTTAATCCAGGTGGTGAGTAGCATTAATAATTGTGCTTGCTGATCGTTTCTGGGATTATGAATCTCCATGTGTCTTTGGGACCTGTCAACTGTGGCAGTCTCCCTTCCTAGCCATGGAAGAGCATATTCTTGTTTATTGGCAAAGCTGTCACCATTTAATTGGTATCAGATTCTGACTTGCACAAGTGACATTCTTCACTTTAAAAAGCTGGAGGGTACTGGGTTATTGGGCAGCCTTCTAACCACTGTCCATATGTTTCTAGGAAGCCGAACTAATTGTTCCAGTGATGATGGAAAATACATAAAGGTACATTGCTCATATGTTTTTTAATCTGAAACCCTTAAGGATTTGGAACGCCAAAATTGGCATATTTTCCTGGCACTTTGTAATTAGTCAACTGACTAGAAACTAACTCAAATAGCTTCAAAGATCTCAGCACCCCGGGTAGCACAAATCAGTTGTATAAAGCTGGTTTTCTTCTCTTGCAGATACCAAGAAATCCAAAGCGATGTGAGTGAAGTCTTATCCTGCAGTATGCTGCCAAGTGATTTTAAATCTCAAGTATGATATTTAAGTCAGAATAAATGAGTGCCTCCTTGTATATAACTACATAAAATGCTTGATTTGTACAGAAAATCAGTGTTTCCTGACTGAATAAATGCAAAGGTGACTGCAAATAGTGAACAGGCTACTTGTTCAACTCTTAGGAGCTTAAGTGGAAATAATATTTTGAGTATTGTTGTGTAAGGTGTTAAAGCATTTGGGGGAAATTCTTACACATAAAAACCAAGTTACCCCTGACAGGGAGGGAGCAGGGTCATTTTATACCACAGAAGATGACAGGAACTATGCAAAGTGGGAAGCTGTGCACTTTATTTACATCGATGTGCACTAAACATTTGTATCTTTACATTTAACAAGTCACATGTAACAAGAGAAAATTAAGCTATAATAAAGGTATTTTACAAACCAAGTCTTCTACCTCAAGACTGAACTGCAGACCACCCGTTAACAGTCCGTTTAAGTTGGCCAATATCTGGTCTAGCTAAAATTTCAATATAAATATTGCTTGCAGCAGCAATGCAGTTTAATTACAAGAGTGAGAAAGTTACACTAAGATTTTTTCACCGGTGTTGGTCATTTTTCCCAAGCCCTTGTGCAAGTGTGCACTATCTATAACTGTCTTTAGATGTAAATGCCTGTTTAGAAAATGTTCTAATGCTATTCTATTTGACATTGCATTGCAGTTGTTCTAAATACTAAACTATAAAGCACTTTCAAATTAGCACCAGTTTTGTACAAAGCTCAGAATTTATGAAAAGGACACAATGTGATGCAGAAGCAAAACGGTGAAGTCTCTCCATGGTCTTAGCCACTGCAAGAGGATTACTTACCCATAACCCTACAGTTTGCACCCACATCTAAGCCTGTTTTGTTTTTGTTTTAATGCATCTATTGGAGATAAAAGAATTGTTTTTTGAAGAACTCCTGATTATCATCAAATCACCTCATCTCATGAGGTTTACTCAAGTATCTTGGGGAGCTGACCTTTCATATATGGGCAAAGATTTTTGCACTGCTACCAAGAAAGCCCTGTAAGTGCATAGTAAGCAGCTATCCCTTTAGAAACCATGGGGAGGAGGGTACCATTGTGAGCATTTGCATCAGCTGGTCTCTGCTTTTTAACCCATTTGAAAACTAGAGATACTATGAAATCTTACCAGCCTTTGTAAATTGTCAGCCAGATGTGTAGCTAGCTAGTACATTGTTACTGGTATGTGGTATAGCAGTTATTTTAAAGCTTACCCACACTGTAGCAGGGAAAGCATTTTTTAATAGTGTTATTAGGACTATGACAGGATAGTCTTAGGAAATCTGCAGATTTCAAGTCAGTTACCAGAAAGTTGCGGTAGATGTCACTCTTGGATCATAGTCTGTATAACAGCATGATGCTAAGGAAAAAACACTTTATCAAGCTGTAAATCTGAAGTGATAAAAAGCAACCAAGCAGGTCACATTAGCAAATATGATGGATAAATTATAAACAACTGGAAAGCATTCTTTATTATGACAATTGTAGCAACATACAAAGTAGCTGGAATATTTTTCTCTTTAGTTGCAATGGTGCTTGGTACAAAGGCTTCATTCAGGAATGTATTGTGAGAATGATACTAATTTTCCTACCTTTAATTTCCTCAGTTTGTCAAAGATCATATTGCCTTTCTTAACAGCCTTTGGAAAAAATCTGAGCTTAAAAATTGTACAAACAGAAAACAATGCCACTCCTAAAGGGATGGGCATATACCATATTATTCAATTATAAGGGAGTTCTCAGTCCAAAGTGGAAAAAGCCTTATTGCACAATCAACATAATCTGGAGAATGCTGAAAAATGGGCAGAGACAAGTCTCAACTGACAATTTAGTCTCTGGTGAAATTAATTTCCATAGACAACAATGCTAATTAAGGACCATCAGTACTACACTGAGGTATCTGTAACCAAAATGTTCATCAAAAATTCTCAAGCAGCAAAGGGTACCCAATTTTTATCACAAAAAAATACAGAGAATTATGGGTCTCTCTCCATTCCCATTAGTTGGCATGTCTGGCTAAATGCCACTGCTGAAAATTTCCCAACAGTTCCTTTAAATACTGTTTTCTTGTTTCCATGAAGGATTAGAGTTTGGTGACACTTTTTATCCAAGGTACAAAGGCTGAGACTTTGGTATAAACACCAGGGGAATCCTTGACCCCACAGCCATATCCCCAGGAGGTCACCCCATACACAACCCAGTTCTCTCCTGGCCGTTCACACATGAGGGGTCCTCCGCTGTCTCCCTGGCAGCTGTCCACACGTTTGTGTCCATGGAGGTTTCCAGCACAGAGCATCCTTCCTGTAAACCGACCCTTATAACGCTCTTCACAAAATCTCTTGGGAAGTAAGGGGATGGCTGCTTGTTGCAGAGTTCTGGAATAGGCTCGTCCTATGCAGGCCAAATAATTGAGTTAGACTCCAGCTAATGATCTTAGAGAAAAATTAAATTCAACAGTTTAAAAAACACTTTAATAGTTTTGAAATAAGCCCTATTATGGCATTAGTATAGTTTAAATTAGTGATAACCTAAATGGTTGGTTTTCTTTTTTTTTTTAACATCTGCACTTAACTAATAACCCTTCACTAAGCTGTTTCTCAGTACCGAGGTTTTTGAAGAATACTTGAGTGACATTTATGGACTTGCCTAAGAGCAAGCACATTTGTGCAGGCTTTAGAAGTTGCATTCTCTATGTGAAAACACTGAGGGTGCATTCATGCTGGTTTTGTATTAGCATATCCATTCCTCTAAGACTCATCTACTTCACTGACTTTTGAGGATTTTAAGTGACAATTACTATCCTAAATAAAAATGTGGTATTTCATAAAAATGATTCAGAAACAAATAGGGTACAAATAGGCTTAAGTTTAACCACTTGATATTTTGTTTTGGTTTTGGCCATAACCCTCAGCATTCAGAAGTTCCCAAGCCCAGGACTGAACCTGTACGACAGGAGTGTCAACATCGTATCCTTAACCCACTGAGCCACCAGGGAAGTCCAGGACTCATTATTTACTAGTAAGCCACTAATTATTTGTGTAGTGACCAAAATGTTTAATTGATAGGTCCCCCATGATAGCCTTTTCTTGGATCTAAATTTCACCGTAATTCTCCAATCCAATTTATTCAACTGGAATAATTCATTGTAAGACATTATGGGAGTTCTCATGTGGTGCAGTGGCTTAAGGGTCTGGCACTGTCACTGCATTAGCTCCAGTCCAGATTTCAGGTAGCATGAGATAAAATGAACACTGAAATAATTACTCACTAAAACCTCACTGGGATTATCACCTGTGGAATACATATTTGATGCTCTTTGCAAGAGTATAGTTAACAGTGCTAGTGATTTTTAATGGAGAGCAGTCAGCATAATCACTTCTCCCTACTCAACAGTCATTCGTGATCAATCACCTAGTCCAGGTGAGACCTAGTTCCGTTTCAGAGACCATCTTGAGCAAACATCAGTCAAGGTCAACTCTAGCAAGACTACTTTCAAAAGCTGTTTGCCTAAAAAGAACATAAACTGAACACTACACTCCTGCTCTAGGATGGGGAGATGGGAAGAATGGGAAGCAGGTGGCAATGAAGGAGAAACTCAAGTGGGTTGGATCCCTCCCCTTGAACCTTGGCAGCTCTACTTTTTGTCTGCTCTTTATTTAGGAATTCTCCATAAGATTTAGTGTGAGAAAGGGCTCCACCATTACAAAGGAACCATCAAACACCAAAGCCCCCTCCTGGGGTAGCTACATCAAAATCATGTGGGAAAGCCTTTTAAAATACTAGCCAGGCCCTAGTCCTGAGGTAGGGCCTAAATTCTAATAGGAATCACAGTATCCTCAGCAGATGAATCCAAATTACATGCATGCATCTCATTTGGCATAGTTACCAAACAACAAAGCCTCAACCCCTTTAAGATTTTATTCCCCACTCTACACCCCAATGTATGGATAATCTCACACGAGAAAGTGCCCAGATCTTGTTTGTTCCCTTGTTTTTGTTATGTTACCTGTGTCGCCCCATCCGGTTATGTAACAATTGGAGGCTGTTTTCTGTGGCCTCTCTCTCCAGAGTGGCAAGCAGGCTGGCAAAATGTGGCTGCTGAATCTGGCACATTGCTCTTCTGGACCTTGTAACCTAACTAGGGCAATGTCGTAGTCACTGCTGTCCGGTCGATACTGCCTGTGAATCACAATCTGCTGAACTCCGATTTCTTCTTCAAACTCTTCTGGCACCAGAGTATGATAATCCCCAACTCGAACAGCGTAGTTCCTCGTGCTGTTGCCATACCTGAGAGGCAGAGAAAGCTAAGGTGTCTCAGATGTTGAAAACTGGTCACTATCTGCCAGGAAGTTTGACAGATACTTTCAAGCCTCTCTTCCAAATTATTAACCCCTTTTATAAGGTTAACTTTACATTTCTCTGACCTCACCACTCTCCTCGTACTCTAACCCACTGTCATGACTTTTTTTCTTCACTCATTAGTCTCTCATCTGCTCTACTTTTCCTTTTTTTTTGAAAACAGTACTTGACAACAATCTAATTTGCTGTTTTTTACATATGTTGTTCTCTGTCTCCCTCATCTGCTCTACTTTTACTTTTTTTTGAAAACAGTACTTGACAACAATCTAATTTGCTATTTTTTACATATATTGTTCTCTGTCTCCCTCTGCCTGAATAAGACGGACTCAAGGGCAGGGATATTTGTCTTCCACACCTAGAATAGTGATGCCACTTAAGTAGCAATGTAGTACATGTTTATTAATTTAGTGAATGAAAAAATGTATATTTTTAATGAGCGTGTCTTCTTTCCATAGGAACTATTCAATTAAAATAGAAACAGTATTTACTTGATTGAGAGTTCTCAGCCTGTTTTCAGCCAACATAACCTTGATTCTGATACATCTGCTGAAAGCAGTTTCTCAGCCTCAGCACTACTGCCATTTGGGGCCAGATGGTTCCCTATTCTAAGGAGCTGTGCTGTGCATTGCATGATGTTTAAAAGATCCCTGTACTAGAGTCCAGTAGCCTGTGCGCGCATGCGCGCGCACGCACATGCACACACGCGCGCGCGCGCGCGCGTGCACACACACACACACACACACACCACCTTAGTCTGACAACCAAAAATGTCTTCAGACATTGCCAAATAAACACTAAGGTACAAATTTTCCACATTTTAGAATCACCAACCTAGAGTACAGGATCTGGCCCACCTCCTGGTCACTTCCTCTTTTCTCACTGAAGAGTTCAGCCCCTGCCCACTTCCCCTCTACTGCTACTTACAAAGTTCTCAATGACTCAATTCCCCGCAGTTTTCTTTCCCATTTAGTTCCCTAACCTCCTCACGTGCAGAGTATATCCTCCACTTCATCTCAGCCCCCCACCTGGAGTTCATACTCACCAAATACGACACATTTTTGAAGTCTCAATTTCAAGCACCTCATACTCAACTACGTCCTATCTTTATAGTTTCACAGCTGTACAGTTCTTGAACGACACTGGACTTTAGTCCTTGGGCGCCCCTAGTTTTTTCATTTCAATCTCACTCTGCTTATGACATCCCTTCTTACCAGGCTTGGATTCCATAATCACCCTTTTGCAAAAATGTTCAATCCTTTCCTTTTATCTGCCAAAACTCCAACTCTAGGTTTATCAACTTACCACCTACCTTCTACGAGCATCTAACTGTTGAAAGGGAAAAAGATTTAACAGCTCTCACCTTAATTTTTTAATCAAAACTTAAAAGTCTTCCACTGGACATAAGGCCTGTACTTGAATATGAATTTAGAGAAGTGGTTTTCAAAAGTTGGAATTTTCTAATGATGATCTACTTTAAATATAAGCTTTCATTTACTCCTATAAAATTACTGGAAGTTATAAGTTGCTCAAACATTCTAATAGCCCTAAATAGGGCTTCGACAACATTGCAATATATAAACTGATTTTCTTAACTATGTCAGCTCAAAAAACTGAACAATGCAACAAAGATGATTTAGCTTATATAAGCACTTGGTAGTGACCTATGAAACTAAACTTTCCTGCAATTCCTTAAAATTCTTTCAACCTTAAATCATCACATATCTTTTAAAGTTTAGAAGGCTTTTTTGAATATATTGCATATAGAGACTATCTTCTTGTGGGTTCCACTTTGAACTTTAAATAAGTTTAGGATTATTTCACATCGTGAAACTATAAAAAGTAATAGTCTTGAAGTATAATCAGATATTTAAATGACTCTCACTTCTGCTTTCTGTGTACTGATACTACTGTATTATAAAAGTTCTATACACCTCATTAATGTACTCAGGTTTAAAGTCAACCCCCAAGTGATTTAACACCTTTCTAACAAGAATAACTATCAACACATCCTTGAAAGTGCTGCTGAAATGTTTCATGTAGCTTTGGAATGGAAGAAGTTCTCTCGAGTCGCACTATCCAATATAGTAGCCAGTAGCCACATGTGGCTATGGGAGCACTTGAAATGTGGTTGGTCCAAAATAAGATTTGCAAAAAGTACAAACTATGCTCAGGACTTTGAATATTTAGCATGAAAAAAAGAATGCAAAATACCTGGCTTCTATAGAAAATAAGAGTATCAAATAGCTCAATTTTATATTTTGCAATGATAATGTTTTGGATATACTGAATTAAATATATCATTAAAATTAATTTTGGTCATTCGGTTTTTTAATCTTTTTATGTGGCTACTAGGAAATTTAAGTTACATATGATTTGCACTTGTGGCTCACATTTTATTTCTATTGGATAGCATTGGTCTAGAGAAATAGTTTGGCGTAAACTAGGCATCCTATTTCATTCTGGAGGTTTGGGTTTTTTTGGCCATGCCCACAGCATGTGGCAGTTTCTGAGCCAGGGATTGAACCCATGCCACAGCAGCAACATATGCCACTGCAGTGACAACCCTGGATCCTTAATCTCCTGCCCCAGAAAAGAATTCCTTATTTTATTTTTTTTTAATGCAGTCTCTTATGTTGCTTGTAACCTTTATTTATTTACTGTCTTTTTAGTGCTGCACCTGCAGTATATGGAGATTCCCAGGCTAGGAACTGATTCAGAGCGGTAGCCCCTGGTCCATGCCACAGCCACAGGAACGCCAGATCCAAGCCATGTCTGCGACCTACACCACAGCTCACTGGCATCCTCATGGATACTAGTCAGATTCATTTCCACTGAGCCACGATGGGAATCCCTGCTTATAACCTTTAATCTCAAGTTATGAGACATTTCCTTGTCAACTTTTTATATCCTTTAAGATAATTACATTACTGTTCAACCTAAAAAAAAAAAAAAAAGTTTTACCGCAACAATGTTTTCCATTCTTTGAAAAAGAGCTGTGACACTTAGCTAAAATAATCCTTGCATCTAAATTGGCTGTATAAATATATCTTACATTATCTAAAAATTGGGTCTTCAACCAGTGAACAGAGAAACAGGACAGACAGTAAGGAAAGTATTTTTAAAATATCCTAGTCTTAAAGTCTCAGGCAATCTTGCCTTAATGTGTTACTTCACACCTGGATTGCTGGAATAGTCTGCTAAGTGGCCTTGCTGCTCCAAGTTTTAATTTTTTCTAGCCATCCTTCACGTTGCCATCGAGCAATGTTTCCAAATGATAATATAACTGCTCTTCTGAATCCCCCTCAAGGGCTCTCCACTGTCTACATAATAAAGTCCAAGTTCCTTAAATAACATATAAACCATCCAAGAATGGCCATCGTCCACCTCTCCGACACCACCTCTGTGGCCCTGTCATTTCAGTGTCTCACAAACTGTCTTTATTCAAACTACTTGCAAAATCATTCCTGCCTCCCCTCATCCTGCTATGGAAAAAACTGACTTTATCTTTCAAGTCTTCAGATCTCCTAGGAAACTCTTCCTGCCCTGCCCGAAAGCTGGCCAAGCCTTCTTTCAAACACTGCCAATAGCACTGTCAGAGCATTTATAACTGTTTCTAGGACTTGTTAAGATGTTAGGTCTCCCCAGTTAAAGCCTCCTTAAGTGTAAGGACCATGTTATGCTCACTTTTGTATCTTCAACAGCAAGCAAAGTGCTTGGTGTGGAGAAAGCCTTTAATAAATATACATTAAGTGGCCTCCTTTGGAAGACACGTATGTCCACACACACGCTCATCCCTAATTTACTGAAACGAAGACACCTTCTCACCAAATAGCTATGTTATACAACACCATCACAAGTTTTTATTTCATTGGGAAAAAAAAAAGTCCCCACAAATATCTACTTTTCCCATTAATGCTGACTGTTCGGAATAACCTTTGATGAACACAAATGTCCAGGCCATACGAATTCTCAGAATATTAAGTTAATGGGCCGATGTAGGACCACAGGTGATCTAGATTCATAGTCAGGCTTGAGAACCACTGAAGCAAAGACGTAAGGGCACAGGCATAACTCCTGCCCCTTCATGCCTAGAATTGCACTGGCTGAAGCAAGCATCCTAAGAGATTATTAATACATTGCCAAAACGCACACACACAAACATTCTATACATATTCTGTGCTCTCAGATCAAGTAGCTTTCAGCAAGTATTTCTGAGTATTCCCCCAAATTAATACTGTCACCAGTCAGGAGTTGATATTAAACTGAGAATAAAAATAAAATGTTTACCTGACAAGAAAGAAAAATGCACCATTCTTGTCAAAATGAAGATAAATAAAAGTACCTATACTTTTTGTTTGTTTGTTGTCTTTTTGCCTTTTCTAGGGCCGCTCCCTCCAAATATGGAGATTCCCAGAATCGGAGCTGCAGCTGCCAGCCTAGGCCAGAGCAACAGCAACGCGGGATCCGAGCCACATCTGTGAGCTACACCACAGCTCATGACAACGCCAGATCCTTAACCCACTGAGCAAGGCCAGGGATCGAACCTGCAACCTCATGGTTCCTAGTCAGATTCGTTAACCACTGAGCCACGATGAGAACTCCCCAAAGTACCTATACTTTTAAAGTTGTTGTGATTTAAGAAATGTACCAGCTAAACCTAGGCAGTGATTCCCACACTACCTTCATTCCAATTATTCTTAGAACAAGATTTATGCTTGGAAATTGAAAAGCATCTAACAAAAGACCGAATTAGTTTACTAACCAAATATTTGTCTTTCAGTGTTACCTCTCCTAGTACGTGTGATTATATACTTAGGGGGGAATACTTTGGCTGAGTGTTTCCCAATATGATTTTGGACTTGGAAAACATTTTTCTATGGTTCTAGGCATCTCAAGGAATTCTCTTTTTCAATGTATTTTAAGGTCTTCCTAATAGAGCTTTTGTTATTTTGATATTTACTATATTCAAAAATGCTCCTAAAACAAACATTTCACGTTTTGACTGACAACACCATTCAGTTGTTTGCGTTGCTGAAATGCCTTCAACTCCCCCTCAAATAAAAATTGGATGAAACTCCTGGACAAGTTTGAGCAAGAGAGGATCTGAGACAGCAGTTAGTAAAATCCACTATTCCAATTTCTCTGAGAGTCTAGAGTTAATAAAAACAACAATTAAAGTTTTCTAGAATTAAAAATAGAAGAGTTAATTTAGGTGGCAGGGTCATTTTTTATGTGTGTCTTCTACGTAGACTCATCTCTTCAGAAAAATGATATTTTACATCAGCCTGTACACATCTGTTATTACTCGAATCCGTTTTTCTCTGTTGTCTGGATGAAACTCAAAAAGTGGCTCATTGAAGTTTCTTGTATAAATGGTTCCAGTTGCTTACAGAGAAGTGACCTTGTACTGTCCCTTATATACACATAGTGTGTGTTCAGGAACTGGTTTTGGCATGACTGATGGTATTGTATATTTTGCCAAAGACCTTGTTCTGCAGAACTCTACCATGTCATGGTGGCACATATGTTAAGTACCAGACACATTTTGTTCTTAAAGAGTGAGTTCCAGGAGTTCCCACTGTGGCTCAGAGGTAACAAACCCAACTTGTATCCATGAAGACTCAGGTTCAATCCCTAGCCCTGCTCAGTGGGTTAAGGATCCAGTGTTGCCATGAGCTATGGTGTAGGTTGCAGATGCTGCTTGGGTCCAGCATTGCTGTGGCTGTGGCATCGGCTGGCAGCTGCAGCTCCGATTTGACCCCTAGCCTGGGAACTTCATAGGCCATGAGTGTGGCCGTTACCTCTGTGTTTCATCTTTCTAATTATAATGGCTAATAATCTAGATATTTCTGATTTTCAGAGCAGCAATTTCTTACAAATTTACGCTGCTATGATGTTTCTAGGCAAAAAATCAAAAAAGATAAAATCATGTAAAGCTACATATTTAATCAAATCAAATATTGCAGTGGAATTACAGAAATAAAAGAGTCCTTGTTTCAGGTACATTTTTTTTCTCCAAAATGGTGTTTGTTATCAGAACAAGCAATTGAAAGAAATTAGTTTAATATTCAGGAATTTTTCTCTCAATTATATTGTACTGTCATAGAGAAAAGGTCATTTTATGGTACTTGTAGTCATGATTCAGAGTAGAAAGTAAAAGCAAGCAATTTATATTGTGCAAAATTCACAGGACAACTGCAAAAAAACAAACCAACAAACAAAAAAAAACACCTTAACTTATCCAAGTGTCTGCTTCAAATTGCCAACAGGATATTGCATTCCAAAGTCTGTATTACATTAACATTAGGAAAAATGTGGAAAATTAGATAGAAGGCCTTTAAATGGTGATTTACTGGAGTTCTCGTCGTGGCTGAGTGGTTAATGAATCCAACTAGGAACCATGAGGTTGCAGGTTCCATCCCTGGCCTTGCTTAGTGGGTTAATGAACTGGTGTTGCCGTGAGCTGTGGTGTAGGCGCAGCTTGGACCTCCATAGGCCGCGGGTACAGCCCTAGGGGAAAAAAAAAAGGCAAAAAAGATAAATAAATCAATGGTGATTTACCAACTACCTCAGTTACCTTGTTTAACGTTGGCATAAAAGAATGTTTTGCACAATTCACAGTATGTGAAAGTTATGAGAGTACAGTGGATTATTGCAACTTGGTCAGTTTTCCAATCAAGTACCCTCATCCTGTAAAGAGACACCACTACAGGAAATGAGGGTAACAGGATGGTGGATGCTGAGTAGCCGCCTTCTGATCTCATTCTTCCCAGGCCATCATTCCTGGATTATTCTAATATAAGGACTGCATAAAAGAGTGACTACTCTACAGAGACAAAACAAAATAAACAAAAAACTGTCATCCTATAGAATAAAATAACACAGATGGTGATAGCAATCTAGGCCTTACTGTTAGAAATGGGTGTTCAAGGGCACCATCCTATAGGATCAGGAATTAGGCACCAAAGAAGGCCCATGAACAAGAAACTTTTTTATATAGTGAAGGCCAGTAGTTAAAGCAGTGGAGGTACAAATAGAAATAAAAAGGGAGTAAGAGAGCCAACAAAATATGAATAGATCCCCTGCCAGGGGGCCTTCAGTTAGATTCCTAAGAAATCTAAAAGGAAGGTAACCTCTCAGAACCTGACTACATTGCTTCTACACTACACTACAGCATCTATAATTCCAGAGAAAAAGTATTTTTTTGCATATTTCAGAGTTTCTGATGATTAAAGGAGTGTCATTTTAACCCAAAGTCCCTGAATCCAGAAGATGAAATTTGTATCTTGGACTAATCACTGGTAACTGTCCTTGTGGCTTTTAATAAACTCACTGCAATAGAGATGAGTTGTAGTCTCCTTGGGCACTTCCAAACCAGTCTATGAAATCTGGTAGAGGTTAGAGACCACATCAGATGGATATAGAACACATTTGCAAAACAATTTTCTCCCTACTCATATTAAAAGGATCTTGCATTCTATCCAAAGCTCATCAAAACAGTACATATCATCATCTGCTCCCCTGCTTTCTAATCAACTGTCTTTATTTTATACTGCACAAATAATGGGAAGAAATTCAGAATGACATATGGAAGGAGTTATCTGTTGATCTAGGTTTAAAATACCACCATCCTCTAAAGAGTCCAACATTCTTAAATATATCCACTATCTGGCAACTGAGCCCCCAATTTCATCATGCAGCAATCATTTAAGAGGGTCCACTATGTGCCAAGTAATACACTAGACACTTGGTTTTATAAACACAAATGAGACAATTGCTGACTTTAAGCAGTATTCTAGAAGGAGCGGGCCAAGCGAAGAATAATGACATGTAAACAAATAAACCCAAACATGTACCTTAAAAAAAAAAAAAAAAAAAAGGGCCTTCCAGGAAACTGAAAAGTCAGATCACTAAGTTTTCAACCTCATGTGGAATTTTTGGGCAATTTCCCTATTTTAATACTTTAAACCCCTAAGTCTATAACTTTTAGCAGAGAAAGATTTACTCAAAAGACAAGGAGTCTTGAACAAGAGGAGGGTAATCTCAACTGAATATATTCAATTACATCGCTTAAATTCTAAGCCCAAGACAGGCTTGTCCAGTTTCTCTGCAGCTTCCTCCCTTATTTTTCTCCACTAGTCAGTGGAATAAAATCATCCTGAATTCCCCCCCCCCAAAAAAAAAAACAAAAAAATGGAGTTCCTGTCGTGGCTCAGTGGTTAACGAATCCGACTAGGAACCATGAGGTTGTGGGTTCAATACCTGGCCTCACTCAGTGGGTTAAGGATCCGTTGTTGCCGTGAGCTGTGGTATAGGTTGCAGACGCAGCTCGGATCCTGTGTTGCGTGGCTCTGGCGTAGGCCAGCAGCTACAGCTCCGATTAGACCCCTAGCCTGGGAACCTCCATATGCAGCGGGAGCAGCCCCAGAAAAGGCAAAAAGACAAAACAAACAAAAAAAATCATCCTGAATTCCCTACTTTTGATAATAATAACCTTTGATTCCTTTTTCTGAACCCCAACATAAAAATAACCAACATTCATTTTTAATTGCACAGTTTACAAAATGCTTTCACATACTTTGCAGATCATTTGTTCCTCACTGTGGAATGTTACTGCCATCATTTTACAGATGAGAAAACTGAGGCTCCAAGACATTAAAATAATTTCCATACAGTGAAACTAGTAACAGCTGTTGGAGCTGGAACTGTATAACCTTGGTCTTGATGGCCAGATCCAAGTCTCTGGTTGTGCAGTACCAAGTTCTATTGATTTCTATCAGTGTCCCTATCTTCTCTCCCTCATTCTCTTTTCTACCTTCTATCTTTACTACAATAGCTGTATAACTAGTCTCCCTCTGTTCCTGCCACAGTGAGTCTCAGTCAGTTGGTCACATGGACCAATTTGAGTCACACCAGAAAAAGCAAGAGGGTCTTCACTCTCAATGTTCCTAAGAATCACTCAAGATGCTTGATAAAAATGTGAACTCTGGAGTTCCCACTGTGGCACAACAGAATTAGTGGTGTCTCTGCAGTGCTGGGACATAGGTTTGATCCCTGGCCCAAAACAGTGGTTTAAAAGGTCCAGTGTTGCCACAGTTGTGCGTGGGTTGCAACTGCAGCTCAGATCTGATCCCTAGCCCAGGAACTTCTATATGCCGAGAGATGGCAAAAAAAGCAAACTTCTGGGTCTCAGCTCCAAAGATTCAGTAGATCTGGAATAGGGCCCAGGAATCCGGATTTTTAATAAGTTGGAAGTATCTAATATTGTTGTGAAAAGACCATGCTTTAATAAGATGGATGTATCTATTGTTGTGAAAAGACCATGCCTTAGTGCCCTAAGGAGTTCCCGTCGTGCAGCAGCAGAAACGAATCCGACTAGGAACCATGAGGTTTTGGGTTCCATTCTTGGTCTCACTCAGTGAGCTAAGGATCCGGCGTTGCCGTGAGCTGTGGTGTAGGTTGCAGATGCGGCTCAGATCCCGCGTTGCTGTGGCTGTGGTATAGGCCGGCAGCTACAGCTCTGATTCGACCCCTAGCCTGGGAACCTCCATATACAACAGGTGCCGCCCTAAAAAGCAAAACAAACAAACAAACAAACCAGTGCCCTAAACTTGTTTTGATCCTATATATCTCCTTCCTCTGTGTTCCCATAGCTACACTGAAGACGCAGGATACCAAGGGTCCTAATGGCTTATTCTCCAAGATATTCCTAGTGCACAGCACACCCCTGGGACTATCAGAGGCTCAATAACTTCTTAAGTAAATAAACATCTATTGTCTGTGCCATTCACGAAACACATAAATGTATTAAACCCCTGGTATATACACGAACTCTCAAGCTCAATTATTACCCTAGAAATGACAAAGGCTATGTAAAATACAGTTTTGTGTCTTCCACAGCACTTTGAATATGCATGATTACTCCTGAAGTATTTATCAAAATAGATAAGAGGAAGTGAATAGAGGGCCTAGAAACAAAGATATATGAGAACTTTGCATACAACACAGTTGACATAATCAGTGGGTAAAGAATGGAATGTTCAATTTTCAAAAGTTCTGAGAAAACGACCTATCTGTAAAGAAAAACAAAACTTGCCCCTTATGTCAAAAACCATACACATAAAAATTGTAAACTGATTAAAAATCTAAACAGGAAAAGTAAAATTGCAAATTTTTTTTTGTAAAAAACTAAGATAATATCTTCATAGGGGCTAGGGAAGGATTTTTTTTTTTTTTTCTTTTCTAGGGCCGCACCCACGGCATATGGAGGTTCCCAGGCTAGGGGTCGAATAGGAACTGTAGCCACCAGCCTAAGCCAGAGCCAAAACAACTCAGGATCCAAGCCACGTCTGCAACCTACACCACAGCTCACGGCAACACCAGATCCTTAACCCATGAGTGAGGCCAGGGATCAAACCCACAAACTCATGGTTCCTAGTCGGATTCGTTAACCACTGCACCACGACGGGAACTCCAGGAAGGATTTTTAAAATAAGTTATGCAAAGATTTTATAAGACTTTAAAAACTGATATATTTAAATATATTAAAATTAAAGAGAAATACCTTAAACAAGTGAAAGGACATGCTCCAGATTAGGAACAGGTATTTGTAACACATAATGACAAAGTCTTTGTACAAAGACTATATCCGAAAAAATCTGTGAATCAATTACAAAAGACAACCCAATAGAAAAACAAGCAAAGGATGTTAACAAATAATTCATGAAAGAGAAAGGCCTAATCAGGAAAACAGAATTAGAAAGAAATCCAGGAGATCCTGTCATGGTAACAGGGGAAGCGAATCCAACCTGGAACCATGAGGTTGCAGGTTCGCTCCCTGGTCTCGCTCAGTGGGTTGGGGATCCAGGGTTGCCTTGAGCTGTGGAATAGGTCACAGATGTGGCTCAGATCCTGTGTTGCTGTGGCTATGGCACAGGCTGGCAGCTCTAGCTCTAACTGGACTCCTAGCCTGGGAACCTCCATAGGCTGTGGGTGCAGCCCTAAAAAGACAAAAAAAAAAAAAAAAATCCAAAAACTCTAAGATTGGCAAAAATTGAAAATGCTGATGGTGTCAAGTTGAGGTGGGGATGTAAGGACACAGGAACTTAGATACTGCTGTGATATAAACTGATATAGTTATTTTAGAAAGTAAATAAGTAGTGCCTAGCTGAACTGAAGAACACCCATAATCCAGGACCCAGCAAAATGCTCTCATGTGTATATACCAATAAGACACGTAATGGATATCTACTGCAGCATTGTTTTTTAATAATGAAAGAATGGAAACCACTTAACTACTCACCAGTAAGAGAAAAAATAAACTCTGGTTGCTTAAATCTTAAAATAGGAGTTAACATTTACACAGCAGTTGAAGTGAACAAAATCTACATGGACAGATTATAAATACACAATGAAGCTATATAATTTCACACATTAAAAATATAAACAAACTTTGGCTTGTAAGAATTTTTCAGTACTGTGATACATATTTTATTTAAAATTTTTTATCATGAGTATTGGGGGGGGGGGCTGTACTCTCAGCATATGGAAGTTCCCAGGCTAGGGGTTGAATTGGAGCTACAGCTGCCAGCCTGTGCCACAGCCACAGCAACTGGGGATCTGAGCCACATCTGTGACCTACACCACAGCTCACAGCAATGCCGGACCCCCAACCCACTGAGTGGGGCTAGGGATCGAACCCACATCCTTATGGATCTTGGTCAGGTTAGTTTCTGCTGTACCACAACAGGAACTTTGATAATGAATATTTTTTAAATAAATCCGAACAGTATTTTTTAAATTATAGTCATCACCTTGCTTCAATAATTGTCAATATTTGCCAAGCCTGGTATATATTTTTGAATAACAAAATTTATGCTGAGGAAATGGCCATAAGCCAGGACCCACAAACGAGCACGGAACAAGGCGAAAGGACCATCACGTTCTAATGCAGGCGCTACCATCATAAGCAGTGTGACCCTTGCATACTGAATTTCTCTGAACAGCTTCCCCTCTGGAGTCAGAAGACTTCAACTTTTTTTCTTAATTTAAGTATAGTTGATTTACAATGTTGTACCAATTTCCGCTGCACAGCAAAGCGATCCAGTCACACATATACCTACACTCCCTTTCATATATTATCTTCATCATCATCTATCCCAAGAGATTGTATAGAGTCCCCTGTGCTATACAATAGGACCTCATTGCTTATCCATTCTAAGTGTAATGCAATGCACTAACCCCAAACTCTGGACTGGGAAGACTTCCAATTGGACAATAAAATGTCTGGGGCAAAAGGAAATAATCAGGAAGCAAACTTTCCAGAAGATACAAAGAGAGACATCTAAAAGACGCAAAACACTAAGAAGACTCAAAGGATCTAAAACTCAAATCAAAACACGAAATCTCAAAACACTACAAGATCTAAAACTCAAATCAAAACGCTAAAATTAGACTCCCCATGCCTTAGCATTCATAATCAAATGAGCTGAGATCTCTTCTAACTCCATGGAGAATATGATTTCGGCCTCAGATATGTTCCTGGGGCAAGTACTTACACAGCTGCCTCCTCTCCAAAAACCCATCTTCTCTTCTCCCTAAATCGAGGGTCTGCTTTAATACCAGGTTAGCCAGTGGCTTCCTGAGAGCTCTCCTTGCTCCTTACATTACCTTGCTCACTCCCATAGGTGCCGCTGGCAGAGACAAGGAGGGCTGGGGGTAACCTGGCTCTGACAACCTAAGTTTCTGGAACGGTGCAGAGCAGGAAGGGATTGGAAGAACTGGTAAACAAGAGCCAAACCAAGTTGTTTGGAAAGGTGGACACATACCTCTTGAAGCAGTGTGCTGCTGTAAGGACCCAGCAGCTGCTCAGGAGTGTGGCCCCGCAGAGCAGGCTGCCACCTCCATGAGATGACTTCAGTCGGAGGGACACTTGCCAAGGCCAACCACCCCTGACAAGAAAGGAAGCCACACATCAATATCCATAAATGGCAGAAAATCTTCCACTAAAACAATGACTTAGAAGGCTTAAAAACAAAACAAAAAACAAACAAAAAGGAGTTCCTGTTGTGGCTCAGCAGCTTAAGAATCTGATTTCTCCATGAGAAAGACAGGATTTTATATCTGCCAGTACACATCTGCTACTTACTAGAATCTGTTTTTCTCTACTGTCTGTATGAAATTTAGAAAGTGGTTGACTGAAGCTACTTGTATAGGAGTTCCTGCTGTGGCTCAGTGGGTTGAGAACCCAACTAGTATCAAATCCATGTACATTTGATCCCTGGCCTCACTCAGTGGGTTAAGGATCTGGTATTGCTATGGCCGTGGTGGAGGCTGGCAGCTTGCAGCTCCTATTCAACCCTTAGCCTGGGAACTTCCATATGCTGTGGGCACAGCGCTAAGAAGAAAAAGGAAAAAAAAAAAAAAAAAAAGGCTTGCAGGTGAGAGGAAAGGAGCATAAAAGGAACTCTGGGATGTAAGACCCTCTCCTACTTAGAGAAGGATATTCCTGCAGCTTTAAGCAGACCTCCCTGAAGATTTCTGCATAGGCATTTGCATGCATCTCACATATCTCTGACATTCCTCTTTATATTTCATGATTCAAAGCATATTTTCTCCCCTCACTCTACCCTCACCTAAGCAGCCTGAAGAAACAGTCAATAAACAAAGTCCTGGCTTCCCATTAGAAAATTCATCAAATAAAAAAATTATATGAAAATGAGTCACATCCAAAACAAATACATTCTAAATTAAATGAATTTGTAGTTATACTTTTTTTTTTAGCTCACGTTAAATTAGTTTGTTTCTGCCACATAACTTTTCAGTGAGCCATCTAGCTCATAAATTAGGGAAGAGTGATTTGAGGAGAAACATGGTCCATGAAAAGTAAATACAGGTCAACAGATAGTGAAGTTATCAGTGTAATTATTTAATTTAGAAAATAAAATAAGTAAATAAAACTCTGCCTAAATTGTAACCTGCTATGTATATACATAATTCTGTAACATGGAAAATCTCTTCTGAAGAAACTTTTACCTTAAAGAATTTTTCCCACCAATGATTCTCTTTTGCCGACGATGCAGTAATCTCAAACCACAAACAGATGAGAGGGACTCTGAAACAGAAAGAGGTTTGGTTGGTTGGTTGGTTGGTCTGTCTTTTTAGGGCCACGCCCGCGGTATATGGAGGTTCCCACGCTAGGGGTCAAACTGGAGCTGCAGCTGCCAGCCTACACCACAGCCACAGCAACATGGGATCCAACACCACAGCTCACAGCAACGCTGGATCCTTTACTCCCTGAGCAAAGCCAAGGATCAAACCCGCGTCCTGGTGGATACTAGTTGGGATCGTTACTGCTGAGCCATGATGGGAACGCCCCAGAAAGAGGTTTTTAATTCACCTATCATACGGCTGATAGTGGGGTAAAGAGAGAAGTGACACATTCCCCTACTGCTTCTTCCTCCATTTTAAAATGGCCTTTTCGAGAAAATCATGGACTTGGAGAAGAGACTTGTGGCTGCCTGATGGGAGGGGGAGGGAGTGGGAGGGATCGGGAGCTTGGGCTTATCAGACACAATTTAGAATAGATTTACAAGGAGATCCTGCTGAATAGCATTGAGAACTTTGTCTAGATACTCATGTTGCAACAGGACAAAGGGTGGGGGAAAAAATGTAATTGTAATGTATACATATAAGGATAACCTGACCCCCTTGCTGTACAGTGGGAAAATAAAAAAAATTATAAAAAAAAAAGAAAATCCATGTGATCAATATGGAATCTATGTCAATAGACACAAGTTGGATTTGAAACATCCATTCCTGATTTTTAAAAATAACTCTCAGTAGCTAGGACAGAAGGGAATCTCTAACCTGATCTCTAGTTATCAGGTTCCCCAAACTAATAAAGATGATTTTAAAAAAAATTTAAAAAATGGCCTTTTCGCTTCAAATTTTAGGATATTTTTCTTATAATAAAAATTAAACATTTTGTCATTGAACCAAGGCAACAATAATTCACAAGTAGACCAGGGACTTTCTGAGGTTTCTGACAGTCAGCTCCGAAGAGAGGTCACTGCCTTCTGAATGGTTTGGCCCTGTCCAGCACATCATCCTTACGGGAACTGACATCTCCTCCTCTGCTGATTATGAAGACAGTTCAGGAGTTCAGAAATACTAACAAGAGAACTACAGAAGGAAACAATGGTTTGAATTACTTGATTTTCACAGACAACACTCTGCCAAGCCACATATACAAATGTAACTCAGAGGAGCAAAGCAAATTTCCCAGATGGAATTCTGACATAAATTTATTTTATTCATATAGCATATTACTATATGGAAAGGCTTTACCGAGCCCATGTCAGTGGCAAACTGTACTTAAGGATGCATAGTCAAATGTCTCGAGATAACAGATTTCTATCAAGAGCATAAAACAAAGAAGACTTAAATTTAAAATATGTGAGAGTTCCCACTGTGGCACAATGGGCATCTCTGGAGCTCTGGGACACAACTTTGATCCCCAGCCCAGCACAGTGGGTTAAGGATCCAGCGTGGCCATGGCAGCAGCATAGATCATAACTGCAGTTGGGATCTAATCCCTGGCCCAGGGGGCAACTCCATATGCCACAGGGAAGCCCAAAAAGGAAGAAAAAATATATATATATATACACACACATACATATATATATTTATTTATATATTAAAAGTGGAGTTCTCACTTACGGCACAGTGGGTTAAGAATCTGACCACACCTGCTCAGGTCTCTGCAGAGGCAGGGGTTCAATCCTTGGCCCAGTGCAGTGGGTTAAAGGATCTGATATTGCCACAGGTGTGGATCAGATTCAATCCCTGGCTCTGGGAACTTTCACAGACAGTGGCTGCAGTCATGTATACAATAGACACACACACACACACAAAGGTGGTGTATAAAAGAAGGGAAAATAGAATAAAGTAGACTAGTTTTAAAAGTAATTTTAGAAAGTAGGACAATGCACATGGGGGTATTTTGTTTCTTTGGTTAAATACCTGTGTATAAAGTGTATATATATATACTGTGTTTCTATCTATGTAAGAAGAGGAATTCCCTAGTGACCTACAGGTTAAGGATTTGGCATTGTCACTGCTGTGGCTCTGGTTCAGTCCCTGGCCTGAGAACTTCCACACGCTGTGGGCTCAGGCAAAAACAAACAAACAAACAAACAAACACTTAAAAAACAAAAAACAAAAACAAAAAAAGAGAAGGGTGGAAATTCTGCCAAGACCATGGAAATCTAGTCAGCACTAATGGTTTCCCTTAATAACCAGGCAGAAGGGAGCCCACAGGGAATCAGCACTAGTTATTTCTTCACTAAGGTGGAGGGTCAACATTGCATATGTATCAAGATGATTAATTTGTCAAACGATCTCAGAGACATGCTGTCAAACTTTAATCTTCATCTCTTAGGATATGAGTCCCCTACATGACACTGAAAATTATAAAATACCAGAAAAACGTAAGTTTCCAATAATGGTCCAAGTCAGGTCAGCGTAAATAATGCCAAGACAAGGGATGACGTAATACTGAGCAAGCAAAACTGAAAGTTTATATCCTTCTGCAGAAAAGTACCAGAATTTAAGGAAATAAAATCTATTGAAGAACATAAAATCCACTGTTACCAAAAAAAAAGCTATAGGAGTGCCTGTTATGGCTCATCAGGTTAAGAACCCAACTATCCATGAGGATGCAGGGTGGATCCCTGGCCCTGCTCTGTGGGTTAAGGATCCAGTATTGCTGTGAGTTATGGCATACAGGTTGAGGACACAGCTCGGATGCTGCATTGCTGTGGCTGTGGTGTAGGTCAGCAGCTGTAGCTCTGATTCGACCCCTAGCCTGGGAACCTCCATATGCCCAGGTGTACCCCTAAAAAGACCAAAAAAATTATAAAGTAAAATTCACTTATAAAAGGATCCCATCAACTGGCTTATCAAATCATAGTTATTACATACACCATTTAATATACAAATAGATATAGATAAATAAATATACAGACATAAAACAAAGCATGCAGGGTTATAAGCATTCTTCTTCACACTGAGAAGAACCTCAGATAGTGAAGAATCATATTAATACCGAATTTACTTACTGCATTGTCTTTAACAGTTATTAAAAGATGTTAGAAAAAGAGAATGCTCAGCTATAAATGCATCTGATTTTAAGAAAACAATGTAGGGGAGTTCCCGTCGTGGCACGGTGGTTAACGAATCCGACTAGGAACCATGAGGTTGTGGGTTCGGTCCCTGCCCTTGCTCAGTGGGTTAACGATCCGGCATTGCCGTGAGCTGTGGTGTAGGTTGCAGACTCGGCTTGGATCCTGCGTTGCTGTGGCTCTGGCGTAGGCTGGTGGCTACAGCTCCAATTCGACCCCTAGCCTGGGAACCTCCATATGCCGTGGGAGCTGCCCAAGAAATGGCAAAAAGACAAAAAAAAAAAAAAAAAAGAAAGAAAACAATGTAGGAATTCCCTGATGCCCTGGCGGTTAAGGATCTGGTGTTGTCTGCTATGGCTCTGGTTCCATCCCTAGCCTGGGAACTTCCACATGCTCTTGGTCTGGCCAAAACTACCCCAAAACAAAAACAAAGAAAATCTGATGTATCAAAACTGTGAACTTTCAATCCACATAAAGAAGTGACTGTTCTCTTCATAAAATACAACCACAGTTTTCTCCAAAAGAGCTAGTTTTTCCCCTTATTCATTTAAAACAGTATCTGTTTCATAAAAATTAAACTCAAAACTTTTAATAACTCTTCTATTTACATTAGTATGAAACATCCATGACTATATTGTATTAAAAGATTACTTCTCATTTTCCTTATATTTTTAAATTTAAGAGAATAGAAATTATAAAAGATAATTTTCTTTTTGCAATTAATTTTAAAAAAATCCCTATTGTGTAAGATACTAATGAGTGGAAGAAATGCCTTTCTCTGACTCATCTTTAAATTTTCATTTCTTTATTTTTCTTAAGCAATTGTCAATTGTGAATCTTCAAGAATACCAGCAAGTTTGACAGTTCTATTACATCCAGAGAAGGAATGGTTAGAAATGGCTGAGAATGTCAAAAGCAGACAATCCCAGAGATTACAAAATTCTGTAAATGCACTCCTTTCCCTAAACCCTGCTCTTTCTATAAATCCCACCCAGGAAAGTTTATCAAGAATCACTGCCTCTACTAGCACAAGGAACAAGGATTGAATATATTCCTATGAAAGGAGATTTTCATTATCAAATTACTGCCTATAATAATGAAGTGGGGATTAGCATTCTTTAACTTGTTTAAGCCCCAGAAGGTGACTTACCTTTATTACTGTTACCTGATGCTTTCTTGCCAAAATAATCACAAATAACTCCTGCATCTTCACTGTGGCGGCAATTGTGTTTTCCAATATCTTGTTTGATACAGTCAGCCAGGGACCTCTCATTGCCTGTGCACTTCACATTATCCACGTGGATAGGTCCCTTTCCTTCCCCAAAATAAGCCATGGTTCTTGCTCTGGCAGGACCCCTGAAAATAAAGCATTCTTGAGGATGTGGAGAAGCAGTCAGTCATATACTTGAATAAATCACAACGGACGACACCCCCACTCAATTATACATATATTAAAATTATCATCCCTCTGGGCTAAAAAAAAATATTGATTTCAAGACTCTGTCAAAAAAAGTTTAGAGTTCCCGTCATGGCGCAGTGGAAACGAACCCGACTAGTATCCATGAGGATGTGGGTTTGAGCCCTGACCTTGCTCAGTGGGCAGGGGATCCAGTGATGCCGTGAGCTGCGGGGTAGGTTGCAGATGCGGCTCGGATCCCAGGTTACTGTGGCTGTGGCTGTGGCCGGCATGTGTAGCTCCAATTTGACCTCTAGCCTTGGAACTTCCATATGTCACAGGTGTGGTCCTAAAAAGAAGAAAAAGAAAAAAAAAAGTGTAAGAGAGTTAGTAACTATATATTCTTTGTTTTTATATCCCAGTTTCTTGATTATATCTTAGCTTCTACTAAGAAAGTCACATTTAATTACATGTCAAAAATTTATGATAGTCTTAAACTCTAGTTTAAGCAGGGGGAAAAAATTATCTCAAAATTTTCTACTCCCTTCCAGAGCATAATAGCCTCATAAAATGGGTATGATATTTCCAAGAAAATTATGAGAATTAAAAAATTACCTAGAGAGCTAAGAATTTTAAAACCTACTTTAGAAGTAAAAAACCCACAACTTTTAACTGAGAAGGAGATAACCAGAAATCATGACTAGAAGGCAGACTTACTTTTGGTATATCCCTTTTCTTTTATTTCTGTCTTTTAAAATAATATATTACTAAAGAGTTCCCGCTGTGGCACAATTGGATCAGTGGCGTCTTTGGAGCACCGGGATGCAGGTTCAATCCCTGGCCCAGCACAGTGGGTTAAGGACCCAGCATTGCTGCAACTGCAGTTTAGGTTGCGACTAAGGCTCGAATCTGATCCCTGGTCCTGGAACCCCATGTGCCGCAGGGCAGCCAAAAAAGAAGAAAAAGTAATAATAATATATTACTTCTTTTAAATACCCCAATACAAAAACTTTTTAATGAAATACTTCAAACTAATACCATATTCAAAACTCAATTCCTGATAAATTAATGATATAATTATGAATGGCAAAGTTTTAGGGTTTGAATTACAGGAAAATTATCCTTTGAACTTCAAGTCTGGGAGCGATTTATGAAACAAAACTTAGAAATTAAAAGACTGATAAATTCAGCAAAAATTAAATTAAGAATGCTACTGTAGTAAAAACCACCCAAAGGAAAGTGAAAAGACAAATTTAAAAGTTGGTGAATACATTTGCAATGCATAATTATATATATATTTGTTCATGAATACATTCTCTAAAAGAGGGAAATAGCATATAATATACAAATAATTCTCAAACTCCATTTAAAAAATAAAAAAAAACAATAGAAAAACAGGCAAAAGACAGCTTTAAAAATAAAAGAAACTATATTATTAAAAATGACAATTTGGACCAGACTTCTAAAATCAAAATAGATTCCTCTTAATTAAGACATGTTATTATACTTTCCTTATAGTTATGGAAGGAACTCATGCAAAGTAGTTTATTGATATGAATTATCTGAGGAATTTGCTTAAATAATCCCCTTTTAGCAATGAGATCTAGCCTCACATGCTTGTAGTTGGCAGCATTTTCATTTCAGAAATATACTTCATCATTTCTTCTGTATTGGTAAATGCTCTTCTGATGTAAATTGCAAATGAAAATAATATTTAACCCATTAGAAATGCTTAGAGTCATAGAAAATCAAACAGGTGACTCTAAAGATGCTCTTGAATCTTTTTTTAATATAAAACTTTTAATAGTTGTATAAGTAATAAATGCTCATTGTATCAAGTGTGCAAAATAAAAGTATAAAAAATTTCAACAACACACTGCTAGCATTTAGGTACACATTTATGGGGAAAATACTAATGGTTAACAGTTTAAAAAAATTCATTGTACAAATTAGTGTATCTCAAACTAAGTGGGTCTTAGATTTATTTTTTAATAAGCCCCAGGTGATTCCTATGCAGGTGGTTCTATAGCAAATTTCTTTCTTTTTTTTTTCTTTTTTTTTTTTTTTGCTTTTTAGGGCCACACCTGCGGTATACGGAGGTTCCCAGGCTAGGGGTCGAATCAGAGCTGTAGCCACCAGCCTACCAGCCTACGCCACAGCCACAGCAACATCAGATCTGAGCCACATCTACGACCTACACCAAAGCTCATGGCAATACCAGATCTCCAACCCACTGAGAGAAGCCAGGGATCGAACCCTCAACCTCATGGTTCCTAGTTGGATTTCATTTCCACTGCACCACGACAGGAACTCCATATAAATCAAATTTCAATGTGGAAAAAAATTATTTCCCTGCTGTTGCACATTTATTTTAAAAACTTTAGACTTTTGGAGTTCCCTTCATGTTTCAGCGGTTAACGAACCCAACAAGGATCCGTGAGGATTCGAGTTTGATCCCTGGCCTTGCTCTGTGGGTTAAAGGATCCAGCATTGCCATGAGCTGTGGTGTAGGCTGCAGATGTAGCTCAGATCTGGTGTGCTGCGGCTGTGGCATAGGCCAGTAGCCGTAGCTCCAATTCCTCCCCTAGCCTGGTAACTTCCATGTGCTGCAGGTGTGGCCCTAAAAAGCCAAAATATATATATATATATATATATATATATATATATATATTAGACTTTTTACAATTATATACAGCTGTATACATATATCTTTATGGGAAATTTGAAATGCTTCCTAGAAGTGGAATTTTTATTCAACAGGTCTAAACATTTTTTTAAGATTCTTGATATATATTGCTGAATACAGGGCACATCTTTGGAAAGCAAGTCATTCACTTGAAATATGTATAAGTAAAATGTAACTTTAAAAAAAAAAGGTATTTTTCTGTTTTACTTTGTATACTACAGTTGGGATCTATCTGGAGTTCATTTCTGTCTAGTATTAGTAAGGGTTCTATTTCTGTCCCTAAAGTAATTGTTTCAATTACTCTTCCTGCTGATGTAAAGGGCTTTTTTATTTACTGATTTATCATGACTATAAGTACACAAGCCATTTCTTGGTCTTCATAGTTCAGTAATTGGCTACACATTAGAACTACCTGTGGGAGCTTTTAAAATATAACACAACCTTAACCCTACCTGATGTCAATTAAAGTAGAATTAAGACGTCAAATGGGAATAGGGCCAGGCATGGGTAATATTTTTCAAGTCCCAAAGTGATCTCAATGCACAACCAAGCTGTTAACCACCGCTGAAGTTGGTATCACTGACATCTTTGCCTACTCCTGTGCCAGTATTACATGGAATGGATTTCAGATGAATTTGCAAGCCAAATTCCCCTGCCCACCCAACATACACACCAAGAAAAACATAAGATTTTTATGAGAATAGCATTTAATATACAGGTTACTTTCTATTTTGTCTTCCCATTCAGGTTTGTGGAGGATCACTTCAGAAGTCTTCCAGCTTTAGTAAAGACTTATTTTTTTTTCATATAGACCTCAATTCTTAAAAAGTTTATTCCTTGATTGTTTTCTCTAGTTTTGTACCTTCTATAAATGAGATTATTTTAGTTTTCTACCTAGCATATAGGAATATGCTTTTTAAAACATTTATATTTTATACTGGTATATTAATAAACACTAGTTTTAGTGTCCTTTCGCTTGATTCTCTGAGGTTTTCTGGGTGGACAATTGCATTATTCACATAACAGTTCTGACTTTCTCTTCATTACAATACCTCAATTCCTGATGATTAGTGGGAACTCCAGACAATGCTGAGTCATTGCTGTAATAGCATACACGCTTACTTTGTTCCTACTTGATGCCTGTTTGTGATATAAACTTAGTTTTATTTTACTCTCAGCTTCCTAAGAGATTTGAAGGAGTGTTAATTTCTTATCATGTAGCTTTTCAGCATTATTAAGATACTTTATTTTCATTTATAGACAACACTGAAATACATTAACTGAATGCCTCATTTTGAATTACCTTCATGCTTGCAGTAGATTCTGTTTATGGTATATCATTCTTTTAATACACTGCCAAATTGAATGTGCTATATTTTGTTTAGAAATTTTAATGTCAATTTATGAGTTTGTGTACTTGTCTAGTCTTAAGGTCAAGTTATATTAGCCTCAAAAAATGACTGGAAAGATTTTCACCTCTCTTTTTTTCATTTGCAACAATTTATATAACTCAAGAATCAGCTGTGTCTTAACAATTGGTCAAGGAATTCCCACTGTGATAAAGTGTGTTAAGAATCTCACTGCAGCAGCTCTGGTCACCACAGAGGCACAAGTTCGATCCCCAGCCTAGCACACTGGGTTAAAGGAAGGATCAGGCGTTCCCGCGGCTGCAGTGTAGGCTGTGGTTGTGGCTCAGATTCAAACTCTGGCCCCAGAGTTTCCATATGCCGTGGGTGCAGACATAAAATTTTTTTTAAAAAATTGGTCAAAACGCTTCAGCAAAAAATCTGAGTGATTTATTCTGTGGTCATTAATTTCTGTGAGTTTTGCATCAACTTTGATAATTATATTTTTATTGAAAATATAGTTTTCTAGATAATTGTTCATTTCATCTAGATTTCCAAGTTCATTAGCTAAAAGTAGTTCATGATATTCTACAATTTTTCACCCTTCTTTGTAGCTTTGCTTACATTTCTTTTCTCTAATGTTTACTTATATTCTCTATCCTTTTTCCTAATCAGAACTGCCAGATATTATTTTACTAATATTTTTTAAAATGGAAACAACTATTGATATGTTCATGTGTAAAATAGAGCAATTTGAAACTCAAATAGGCATAATTTGAATAAAATTCAAAATTAATAGCATCCTGACACTAACATCCCAAATGATTCACATCAGTTTGGGGCATGAGGATGAGTAGAGGTGGAAAGTAAATAACAGTATGCTAAATGTATTGATGTTTTTCAGGAAGGGAAAGTTACATATAATTTTTGAAATTGGTAAGAACATATGCCAGTAAGCTTGCTAAAAAATTTAGAGAATTTCTAGTAAAATAACAAGAATGCTGAAATTCCGGATCACTAGAGAAAGGAAAGAGAGAAAAGTGAAAATTGGATTGCTTGCAAATCAAAGAACAAAAGGTTACAAAAAGAATAGAAAATAAAGCATGATAAATAGCATAAAAGCAGATGATAGGTGGAAGTAAACACATAGGAAACAAAATTAACTCATTAAATAAAAGAGGATTTTTTTTTTTTTTTGTCTTCTTAGGGCTGCGCTAGCAGCATATGGAAGTTCCTAGGCTAGGGGTCCAATCGGAGCTGTAGCTGCTGGCCTACACCAGAGCCACAGAAACACAGGATCCCAGCCGTGTCTGCAACCTACACCACAGCTCACAGCAACGCTGGATCCTTAACCCACTCAGCAAGGCCAGGGCTCAAACCCAAGTCTTCATGGATGCTAGTCAGGTTCATTACCACTCAGCTACCACAGGAACTCCAAACAGGATGATTTTTTTTTAGCCATTTACCAATCAATGCAGAGACTAAAAAGAATGCACTATTTTAAATATATCAACAAGAACTAGGGAACACTCTAATAAAAGTAAATAATCAAAGATGGTTTCAATTATACAGAGAAACCTAATAAATTTTTCTTTGATTTAAAAAAAAAATAATTAAGGGCTGTGTCACCACTAGAATTCATAGCTGAAACTGTAGTAGGCTCTTCTACATTAGCCTTTTTTAATGCAATTAACTTTTTTATTCTTTCTTTTTTTAATGTTTAATTTTTTTATTGAAGTACAGTTAATTTATAACATCATGTTAGTTTCAGGTGTACAGCATAGCAATTTAGGTTCTTTTCTCTAATAAGTTATAAAATACTGAGTATAGTCCCCTGTAGTATGCAGTAGGTCTTATTGGTTATCCATTTCCTATATAGTAGTGTGTATATATAAATCCCAACCTCCTAAATTATCCCTTTCATCTGAGTACCAAGTGTTCCTGGGAGTAGATGATGACTTTCCAAGGCATATCAGGACTTTATAGAAACAATAAAATCATCTTTATAGACACAATAAAATCATCACTGAAATCCATGTGCATTCTCTTCTAAAACTGGTCTTGCTAAAGAAAGACCAAGTCAACTTCTCTTTCAAAATTTCCCTTTTCCCACTTCACAAAAGAAAGGTATTACCTTTCACTTACCTCAAAACCAATCACAGTGCATTGCTCTAAGATTTAAAAGCCTCTAAAGCGGCCAAAAGAACAATTCAAAAATAAGTGATAGCAATGAAGCCTCCTTTAATTCAAACACCATAAACCCAACCCATCAGTCTAAGAAATAGGAGTTTGGTCAACTTTTCTTTCCTATGTTTAATAATTATTTGCCAAATTTTATTATTTTTTGGTGCTGTTTTTAATTATTTGTGTACTAGAAATCATAAAATCCTGAGAGGAACGTATTAGAAGAATTTAATTTCTCTCTTGCTCTATGTGTACACATACGCACACACACATTTTTAAAAGCATAGGAACATTAGGATTCTGTGGGGAGGAAAAAACTACAATTTCAAGGAGAAAAAGGAACTGTGTAAATTTTTGAAGGTCAAAGAAGAGCTTGTTTGTGTATTTTTTAAGTGAATAACAGAGTAGCAAAGCACTAAGATATCTGTATCTTATGGGATATAATTAAGAGAGTGATGTAACCATTCTATTTTTAAATGTCATACAAAAATATTCCAAAAATTAAATGCCTTGCAGTTATTTAAATGTAAGATAAAAATACTTAATTTGAGGTCTGTACTAAAACAATAGGGGTAGATCACTTAAAAATTCTTTAAAGGGATACTATTCTAATAAACACAGGGTTGAAGGACAACATCAAATGGAAAGATATGCTAATGGATTCACACAAAGTTCAAATAGAATGGAATTTCCATAATGGCTATTTAGTCTATCTTAACGAGGTTAACTGACAGCTAGCAACACATGTTCTCTCATCCTCTAAAAAAAAGTGCTCATATGCTAGACTTTGTCAGACATTACGTAATATGTCATTAAAAAGTGTCTTTTACTTTCTGTCCACTCTCAGCATATCTATGTTAGTTACCAATCACGTTTCTGGGTTTTACTACTTCATTGCTGTTTCTGCCATCATGAAAAAGCTTTCCAATGCTATTTGGATTCTCAGTGTTTCTAAGGACTAATCCTCAAGTATGATATAGCTGGCTTGAGCGACAGGCCTCTGGAATTCTTGTTAATAAAGCTCAAGTCTTTTGACAGCTTCAACATTTTCTGGATTGATTTCTACAAACAAATGCTTTATTAAAATTTTTTAATCATTCAAAGGAGACATGGGGAAAAAGATCCCCCGTTCTAATCACCTACCTATTTACAATTACATACATGTTCTTACATGAAATTCCATTTCTCCTCAGTGGGAAATTATAAAAATGTTCAAGTATATTTAGATTCATCAAGTATCTAAATGATTCTCATTTAAATATTATTTAAAGGCTGATTTTAGGTAAGGGAGTTGACTGAGAATATAAGAACAAAAAGTTTGTTCTTTTTGGAGAAAGGAATGTTAGAAATGTAGTGAGCAAAGGAAACAAACTGTTGACTAAACTCATGTAGGCATCTAATGTAGATTCTTCCTACCTTCCTTTACCATCCCTTATTTTGAAAGCTGAAAATGTGTCACAGATCACCCATTTTGAATACAGAAAATCTGTATTACAAATAAGGGACCCACTGACCATAAGACAATTGGAACTGCAACTAAGTCCAAAACTGAGCAGTAAACTGAAGTAGTATCTGAATAACCAAAAACAAATTTTGACTTAAAACTTCAGAAAAAATTTTGAACTTTTATTAAAATAGAAATAATTTTAAAAATAGAAAAATAAAGAGTTCCCACTGTGGCTCAGTGGGTTAAGAACCCAACACAGTGTCCATGAGGATGCAGGTTCCATCCCTGAACTTGCTCAGTGGGTGAAGGATCCAGCATTGCTACGAGCTGCAGTGTAAGTCGAAGAAGTGATTTGGATCTGGTGTTGTGGTGGCTGTGGTGTAGGCCAGTAGCTGCCCCTCCAATTCAACCCCTAACCTGGGAGCTTCCATAAAAAGAAAAAAAAAATAGAAATATATTCTGCATAGGAATAACCAGTTAAATTCATCAATATTTAAGATACACTTAGATTTAAAATTAAGGATCTATTTTAAAATCCAAACCACTATTAGTAATCCAACATAAGCTAGGCAATTTATGTATATTAGCTTAAATTCCATAACCCTCTAAATTATAACATGTTCCATGTATTTCCAACTCCAAAATCAATCAGACCTTTTACAGTCATTTGCAGACATGCATAGTCTTCAAAAATTTGAGTTGCCCAGCTGAGGTCTCACAAGGAAATAAGCTGCCTTTTTAGTTTAGTTCCCAAACTGGAATTAAGTATCCTTCTCCCAGCCCACTGACTGCCACATGTTTCACATTATAACTCATGCCTGAAAGAAACCTATCAAACACACTTATTTTCTCCAAAAGGGACATCACACAGCCTTCCTTCATTCAGAAATACTGGACAGCACTTCAGCAAAATGCTTAGGGGCCATTTAAAATGGAAATCAGGAGTCCTCATTGTGCATCAGCAGTAATGAACCCAACTAGTGTACATGAGGACACAGGTTCAATCCCTGGCCTCACTCAATGGGTCGAGGATCCAGCGTTGCCGTGAGCTGTGGTGTAGGTTGCAGATGTGGCTTGGATCCTGCATTGCTAGGGCTGTGGTGTAGGCTGGCAGCTGTGGGTCTGATTCAACCCCTAGCCTAGGAACATCTATATGCCATGGGTGCAGCCCTAAGAAGACAAAAATAAAAATTAAAAATTAAAAAAAAATGGAAATCATCAACGAAAAGGCACAGAAATAAAGAATTAAAAAACAAAAACAAAAAAACACTAGTAGGCTACAAAAAAGGACTGCTGCTTGCAAGCACGAGAGCTAAAATAAGAAGGCAGGACATTACTCAGTTCAACCCCAGCTCTAGAGGCAATGGCTCTGTATCTCCTAATTCAACGTTCCCAGTGACTACAGAACATAATTACTGTACAGAGTAAAAACCAACTACAATTTCAGTAACTATAGAATGAATCCCTTCTAAGGCTACTGTGTTGAAACATAAATCATAACACCTTTGGCAGACAGAAGAAGTACTATGAAGAGTCAAGATTTATCAGACTGTTATTAAAGCTACATTTCTTATGTAACATAATGTATATTTCTTGTGAAAAAATAAAAAACTTTAAATAGACTCTACTTAGTATTTCTTTATAATTCTGAGTCAAATTAGCATGCTGCCAGTACTTTCAGTTGAATCATAGAAATTAATTTTAGGCAAGAACAAGTATAAAAAAAATCAGAAATATTCTCAAGTAACCATCCCAAATAATTAGGTTTTGCTTACTTGTAGCCAAGCTGTCGACAGATCACAGTTGCATCTTTATCAGTCCACCCATCATCACAAATTGTTCCCCACTGGCCATTGATAAAAACCTCCACTCGTCCTTCTTTCTTATTTTCTCCATCCATCAGTCTGATTGGAAAACCTAAGGAATGATTCAAAAGTATCAGAAAAGCCAAAACAAACTGATGCTAAAGCACAAGAGATTTTATAAAATATTGTTTTTAAAATGAGTTAAAAATCAGTTGGGTAAGGAGAGAGAGCAATTTAAAAAAAAAAAAAAAAGCAAATGGAGTTCCCTTCGTGGCTCAGTGGTTAACGAACCCAACTAGGATGCATGAGGATGTGGGTTCGATCCCTGGCCTCACTCAGTGGGTTAAGGATCCAGCGTTGCCGTGAGCTGTGATGTAGGCTGCAGACACAGCTCAGATCCTGCATTGCTGTGGCTGTGGCATAGGCTGGCAGCTGCAGCTCTGATTTGACCCCTAGCCTGGAACCTCCACATGCCACAGGTGTGGCCCTAAAAAAAAAAAGAAGAAGAAGGAAAAAAAGCCCTAACTACAGTTTACATACTGTCATACGGTGAATTGTGAGGGTATCAGAGTGGGCTCTAATCCAATTTGCACACATATACAGATGGAAGATAGTGTGAATAGAATGGGGAGAAAATGACCATGTACAAGCCAAGGACAGACGCCTGGAACAGATTTTTCCCTCCCAGCCCTCAGAAGGAACCAACCTTACAGACACCTTGATTCTGGTCTTCAAGACTCCAGAAGTATGAGACAACAAATACCTGTTGTTTATACCACTAGGTACAGCAGCCCAAGCGAACTAATATACATACTTTTGATTACCTAGTTCCTAGAAGGGTCTCAGCTTCAGGGCCACTAAGATTTGTCCATAAGGACTTAGGGACTACAATCAAACATGGTGAAATTATCAGAACTAAAGAGCAGTGAAGTAAGCAGCTAATGAACTCACTAGATAAGAGTTTAGCCTTTTTTTTTTTTTTTTTTTTTTTGGCTTTTTAGGGCCACACTCATGGCATATGGAGGTTCCCAGGCTAGGGGTCTAATCGGACCTGTAACCTCCGGCCTACGCCAGAGCCACAGCAACGCAGGATCCGAGCGGAGTCTGCGACCTACACCACAGCTCACAGCAACGCTGGATCCTTAACACACTGAGCAAGGGCAGGGATCGAACCCGCAACCTCATGGTTCCTAGTCAAATTCGTTAACCACTGCGCCATGACGGGAACGCCTAGATATGAGTTTAAACTAACATATGTAATCATTAGATAACATCTGGTAACTGAGAGAAAATACTGTTGGCAAGATGGACACATCCGACTTCGATTCCTCTGATCCTCTTTGTGGCCCCTGGGGTTGCTGGCTCTCTCATTTCTGTCCCTAATCATACTCACTTCATGGGACAGGCATCACAGTAGAATTAACAGAACGAAGTCAAAATCAATAAACGTCTGTGGCGTGCCTACTCTCGGCACTGCTTAACATTAGTTAAAAATCTTGGTGTTTAGGTATGTCACAAAATGCAGTATATTTGAAAATTCATATTTCTTTGTATCATATCTGAAATCTGGGGGTTCTTTGCAAGAAAAGCAAGGCAAAATAAGTGATCCTCAGAGAAAAAATCTAAACAGATGAAATCCTTAAAGTTTTCGATTTTTACATTTTTTAGATCTTTGGTACAAAGTTAAGAAATCATAGGCCCATGGAATTAGACTTCCACATTCCATCCTAATTGTTTTGTGGGCAGTTTTTCATACACCATAAAAATAAAAATTATGAAGTATTTTTAAAGCCTAAGTTGAATACTTCATAAAGATAATACAAACAATATTTCTGAACCTAATCTTAGCCACTCATTTTAGAAAATCATTGGATTTTCAATGCTTGAAGGGAAATTGAATGACAGAAGTCATTCAATCAATACTACTTCAGTTTATGTTCTTTCTGTTATGGCAATAATAATATATATGGCTTTATTTCTAAGATCTTCAATAAATATAAAATGCTTGGGAAAACTAAACAGTTCTATGGATATATAGCCTCTCTAATTATATATCTCAAATTTGGATTACAGTAGAGTTTTCTTTATTTCAATTTTCCCGTAACATGATTTAATATATGTTAATATTTAAGAAAATATTTTTCCTAGAACTAAGATAAAATCTAGCATAAATGGGAGTTCCCGTAGTGGCGCAGTGGTTAATGAATCCAATTAGGAACCATGAAGTGGCGGGTTCGGTCCCTGCCCTTGCTCAGTGGGTTAACGATCCAGTGTTGCCCTGAGCTGTGGTGTAGGTTGCAGACGCAGCTCGGATCCCGCGTTGCTGTGGCTCTGGTATAGGCCGGTGGCTACGGCTCCGATTAGACCCCTAGGTTGGGAACCTCCATATGCCGCAGAAGCAGCCCAAGAAATAGCAAAAAGACCAAAAAAAAAAAAAATAGCATAAATGTAAACTAAAAGTCAAATTTTATACTATAAAATTAAGCAGGAGACATTCTCACCCTGAAAGAACTCTCTGCTAAGCTTTAATACTCTGAACTTTAGAATTAATGCAATATTAAAATGAGAAATCCACATATTTACCATTCCACAAACTTCCCCCAACTCACATAGGTATTAACTCCATCATTATTAAAATTACTTCCACTGACCTAGAATATTGCTTTCGAGCATTCCATCTACCACGCACCCAAAAATAGAAAGTGTCTATTGAACTATTACTAATTTTGAGAAAAGTTTCATGCACATTTAAAGTTAAGGTCCACAAATTTCAAAGAGTCAAAAACTGTAATGGTCTAATAGCTCTTATCATAGTCCCAAAGAAGTAAAAAAATCTCAAGTGTTTTTAAAATGCTGTTGTTTATATCACTATTCCATGATCTCCTTCTCTAAGCTTCTCTTTTAATTATGCAATCCTTTTTGATAAGTGGGAAAGTAATGATCTCTTTGGATGAATAAATGGTAATCTGATTCTATTCCAAAAGGATAATTTAGCTCAAATATAATGTTCTTCTGACAAATGAATAGTTAATAGACGTTACTGAAATTAGTCCCAAAGAATGCATAATGATGATCCCATATTTTATGAATAATTATCACCCTCAGCTTTTTAAATTTTTAAAAAATATATCTATAATCCTAGAAATAAAAAGATTTTTAGAAGAATGAAAAGATTAGCTGTCCTAACTATATGCATGTATTTAACTGTACAGGTTTTCAACGAACTCAGATTACAGTATTTCATATAGTATTTATAATATGTCATCACCTGGAATACTAATGGAGTATGCCTGAAAATACCTGCTATCTGGGACTAAGAGGATCCATTTCTAGCAAAGAGGCTCTATCTCCGCCAACCACCCACAATCATTCATCAAATAATCCTGGGAGGATCATAAATCCTCCATAAGAAGAAACAAGCAAGAGAGAAGAACAAATGAAAGGAGAAAAATTGGAAACAGAACCTACAAGGGATGGAGTAAAACACTGCATTTCCACCTGGTATAATGCTAGATTAGCGCAGTGAGTGACTGTGAGCTCACAGTTTGTTGAGTGCAGTGAGGAATCACCCAGGTACCCTGACAAACTTAAATATACGCACAAGCTAATACTGTGGGACCCAACTCATTCCATCATTTTATAACGTGAAGATTCCAACTTCACAGCTTCAAAACATGAGAATACGAAAGGGGTTGATTCAAGCCTGAGGTGAAAACTAAGAACGACCTGAGGTTATTTTAACATCTGTGCACCCCAAAACACATGTATAGCTAGAAATAGAGCCATGGTAGTGTCCTGGCACATCTTTTGAATATCTCCCTCTATATTTTTCATCCATATTTATTCTGTCCTCCTCATCAGAGGTTAAGTCTGTCAAGGATATATAATTGCTCTCTGCTCACAAAAGGATCTTTACCTATAAATATTTAAGACCATTAGATGGGCTTTTATCTGACTAAAAGTCTGAAGAAATTTGGAACTAGGGATAATAAAGCACACTAATGGTTTTTAGTAACAGGGTATCTTAGAAAGATAGATGGACTGTTTACACCAATGAATCCACCTAGGAGCTGAGAAACTTGAAAGATCTAGGTTAGGACAGAGTAATGAATGGCTGGTAACCAATGACTGACAAGGCCTCAGGACTAAAGAAGAAATAAATCATGAATGGCAGGAGAGAGAGCTATCATTTTGTTCTGATTTTTTTTTTCTTTTTGCCTTTTCTAGGGCTGCTCCTGCAGCATATGGAGGTTCCCAGGCCAGGGGTCTAATCAGAGCCATAGCTGCTGGCCTACACCAGAGCCACAGCAACATAGGATCCCAGCCGTGTCTGCAACCTACACCACAGCTCACAGCAATGCTGAATCCTTAACCCACTGAGCAAGGCCAGGGATTGAACCCTCGACCTCACAGTTCCTAGTTGGATTCCTTAACCACTGAGCCATGACGGGAACTCCTGATTTTTTTTTTTTTTTAATCCTTTCTCAAATAGTTCATTAGAATTCAAGTTAAGTGAGAAGCAGAATAGGTGACTAATCAGCTGGGGAATGGACATTGCAGCTTCTTTATTCCATCTTTCAGACATATGTGAGTAGAAACATTTTTAGTGAGAACATAGGCTTATAGTTAGAAAAAAAATAGGAGTAGAAATTTAATAACATCGGTGGAAAGATTATTTTCTTTCCAAAGGCAATTTACTGAAAATTAGAGTATTATGGGAAATAGACAAAAAAAAAAAAGCCAAAAATGAGAACCGCTTCACATTCCAGACCAGTGAATAGAGGTGCAGTGGCTACTGAAATACAGACACTTAAGAACTGTGGCAGGACCTCACCCAGAGAGAGTCTGTGTCCATCCCCGCCTGGGTGGCAGGAGATACTAACATCCTCCCAATGGCTGCAATCATGCCTTCCCCACGGTCTGCGGGAACACTGAAGGAGACTGGTTTCCTTTCCCAAGCAGCTGACGTCATCCAACCATATGGGCCCTGTGCTCTCTTCTAAGTGGTTTGCTGAGGCTTGTTTGCCATATCTGCAGCAATAAAATAAACACCATTCATAGGTCTGCTGTCTCTCATTTCAAGGAACCACAAAACATAAAACAATGTAATTAAGCATCATGACTCCAGAGTGGGTATTTGTTCTTCCTACTAGCTTAAGAACTTAGTTCTAAGAGCAGTGCTCACTCCATCACATATTCTGAACGTCTTAACAATTTTGGATTGATTGAATGGGTAACTAGTGGATAATTAATCCTTTTCCCCCATCCACTCTTGTATTTTTTTAAAAATTCAACCCATCAACCAGAGAGAATGTAGACAAAGAAATAAACCTCAAATTCCTGACTGTGGAAATAACACAGTGGACCCAAAATGAGATCATCTGCATCAGCCTCTGAAAAGCCATCTGAGCTCATTGGATTTCATTAGCTGCTCAAGGCCCTCTTAGTATCCTCTCTTCCAAGGAAAAAAAAAAGTGTGTATTAGTTCAGTGATTTATTCATCCATGATGAAACTCAGGTTTAAGTCTATCAAAATCAGGTTAATGACAATGTTCTTAGCTTTCATAAGATCACATAAATCTGGTTTTTAAAGTTTTTATAAATTAGGAGTTCCCATTGTGGCTCAGCAGGTTAAGAACCTGACACAGTATCTGTAAGGATATGGCTTAGATCCCTGGCCTTGCTCAGTGGGTTAAGGATCCAGCATTACCACAAGCTGCAGAGTAGGCTGCAGATGCGGCTCAGATCTGTTGTGGCTGCACAGGCCAGCAGCTGCAGCTCCATTCAACCTTTAGCCCAGGAACTTCCATATGCCGCAGATGTGACCACTACAAAAAAAGAAAAATAAAATAAAAATTTTATAAATTATATTTGTGTTCCAATTGACTTTATTTGTAACACTACCTTACCAAAAAAAAAAAAAAAAACTAAATGTATTATACTAAATACACATGGTGTACAAATAGGAAAGATCTGCAAAATTAAAAATTGGTAACTAGGTCAGTCTGTACCTTCATTCTTCCTCCACCCAATTTTGATTTCTTTTGTTCTGTAAAATCCAAACAAACCTTTAGAAATCCCTAAAAGATACTGGAAGTGTCTTTCAGTTCTCAGTCTATATGATTAAGCACTTACTCATAAGTTTTATGTCAATCACTCCCATCATTGGATGTTTTTTAACTAAGAATATGAAGAGGTCCTTCTGTCTGCAAGATGATTTTTCCTAATTGTTTCTCCATGAATTTCCCTAATTGTTTTTTCCCAGGTACTTAGTTATTAAATGTATTTAATAAAATGAACATTTCAGTAATTAAAACAATGTAATTTTACTGAGTCATTCTAAGACTTCTATTTTGCTGACTAACCAAGTCTCAACTAGAAAAGTAATTATTCTAAATCCCATATTGCTATCAATTTCAATTTATACCATGTTTCAAAAAAAATGCATCAATTTGATTACCATCCATCCATGTCAACTATACAGCAGATAACAGGAGGTCATTTTACTTCAGAATTTCATTTGTATAAAGAAACCCAGAGTTCTACTTTCTCATTCCTAAAGAGTATTCTCTAGAAACTCCTCAGTAAACTAAAATGTAAATGTAGCACATGCCTATTCTACTTTCTAACACAATCATTTAGAACTTTTAACAAATATTATTGAGAACACTTTTAGAACCATTAAGCTCTGATACTCTGTATATGCAAGAGAAACTGAATGTACTTGTGAAACAAAATAAAATATGGAGAAAAAAAACAGTGTCATTCAATTGTTTTCATTAATAAGGAAAAATATGAAAATAGGAAATATTAGTATTTTTGAATTTTTCTAAATTTGTGAAAAGAGGATACAGTTCTCAGACTAACAGAGATTCACTCAGATGAAATGACATTTAAGTAATTCTTATTAATTAAACATCAATATTTATTTGGCTGGTAAGTCATACTCCTTGACTCGTTAAGTATAATAACTGCACTGCCCATGAAAATTCAAAATATCCAGCAACAACATGTATCTATATCTTCATGATACCATTATTTGTTAACAGTAAAAATTAAACTAGGTTAAATATTAACTTATGGTATGAACATTCAACAATTATCATGTTATTAAAATTACGACTGTGCAGTAATATACAAATAAAAAGTTGAAAGCATATTTCTTGTAATAATACATAGGAAAAATTGCTTATCTACTACTAGAGCTGTCATAAAGTTATACACACAAGTTATGATAATGATGGTGTTAGAATGGAAAAACTATGGATAGTTTTTTTATTTTCTCCATTTTCCAAACTTTCTCTAACATTTTATTTAGAGATTTAAATCTAACAAATTTAAAAATATATGTTTAAACATGGTCATAACCTGCTTGAATGAAAGTATATTCTTAAGGTTTAATCAATGTTGGCAATTAGCTCTATCTCAATCTGAAATGAAATAATTTTGCTCATTTTTGCAAGCATGAGACAATTACTTCAAGCATGATATAGAAATATGGAAAACAAGAAAGAATGGGCATTCATGGGCTTCATTCAGATATTAGCTCAAAGGCATCATTTGCAGTTACTTCAACCAACTTAAGTCTTTACTCTGGAATGCATTATGTGTGTGTCACGAAATATATCACCCAAAGCATGATACTCAGTTTTTAAGAGGGCGAGGTCAAGGGTGAGTTCGAAAGGTCATCTCATGAGAAGAAAGCTGTTTTTCTCAAATAAAAGTGATAATTATCATCACATTCTGAGAAAGGAAATAATGTAATACTAAAGCATTTGACATTGGACTTCTCTTCAATTTTAGATACAATGATGTCAGCACTGATAACACCCAATAGCAGGGATGCCTGAGAACAAAACTGAGCATTCAAAGCATACAGTCTTACTTGAATAGACACGATGGGACCTAAAAGTCATCTGTGGCTCCAACCAATTATTCAAGAAGAGGGGTGGTGGCAGGAAAGGCAAATGAGATAAATAGCAAAAAAAGGTTATTTGCCATCAGAAAAAAAAATGATTGCCTTTTATTGTTGAACTATGATATGTAGATAAGCAGATAAGAAGGTAGGAAGGCAGGTAGATAATGATAGAGAATATCATTTTATTTTTAGTATAATGGAAATTACAAGTAAGGATTACAAAATGAGACTTTAGAAAATATAACTTGGCATTTTGCTGCCTTGCATCAATGGATCTTACTTAAATCCCAGCTGTCGGCAAACCACATATGTATTTAGCTCAGTCCAGCCATCGTCACAGACAGTCCCCCACTGTCCCTTGTGATATACCTCCAGGCGACCTTCATGGTTGTTTTTACTGCCTGCAAGTCTGATGACCCCGTCTGTGACAAGAAGGAGACACAGAAACTAAGCAAATAGTTATCCAAAAAAGATAGAACAACATTTTAATTTTACAAGAAATATCACCCTGCTCAGATGTCTCTCTCTCAACCTTTTGTTAAACTTATACTAGAACTGTGCCCAATGATCTAAGGTCATTGGATTGTTTCTGAAGTAAGTCATAACACATATCTGTCTTAACAAAATAGTCTTTCCTTTTTATTTGTACTCCTATGTCTAAATAGAAAAATATATTCTGATAAAATTCCAAAGCAGTTGTTTTGATTTCTCCAGATTAAATAATATTTAGGAAACTTCCTATGGCTTCAATCTCCTTAAGTATGAGCAATATTTAGTCATTTAAATTGAAAAAGTATCAAAAAAATACTAACTTGGAAATAGTTCAAAAATTTAACTGTGAATGAAAAAATATTGATATACAAAGACAGAAAAAGCTACTCTGGTTAAAAAAGTAATCTATCATGTCAATGCATTAATAATTCCCTAGGCATTCATAAATTACAAAAACTGAGGTACATGTTTCACTTTTGCTCTTTTATTGATAATACAAATCTAAATTTGAATTTTGTGAATTCATTGAATAACTAATTCCCAGAGAATCCTATAAAAAGCTTTTAAGCAGATATACAATACGATGAAGTTATTCCCCAAAAAGTATATTAAAAAGCCATTTCCACCCAAAATAATCCAAAGACTTCCCAAATGAAATACATAAATTATCTTGGGTAAAAAAATCATACTTTTCATGAATCTCTGGGATCTTTTAAAGTAAATGAATGTCTCCTAGCAACAGAATCACTTATTAATGTAAAATTTTACTCTCTGCAAAGCACTGTTAAACTTATTACCTCATTTTACCATCACAGCAATGCTACAAGACTATCTTCATTTGAAAGAGGAAGAAATGGAGGCTCAAGAAGATGAAGCACCCTGACTTACAATCTGGTGTAAATTTTATATTTTTATTGTGTATAAATGTGTTACTCTAATAAAAAAAAAAAACGGTGTCTACAGAACTATGTAAATTAAAAAGCAGATCTTCAGCATTTCACAGCATTTCGCGAACACGGCATTAGTGTTCCATTTAATTTTTTTAAAGATTAAAACTCCCATTTTCTTCTTCAAGCTCTTTTTACTATAGAAACAACAGATTTGTGATGACCCAACTTCTCCTGCCTGTCCACTTCCTTATTCTTCCCCCAAAACATTACAGGCTCATACACATACACTCATTTGCACTCGAAAATGCCCATCTTGGAGCTCCCACTGTGGCACAGTGGGTTAATGATCTGGCTTATCTTTGTGTCATTTCTGGTTCAATGCCTCACCTGGTGCAATAGGTTAAGGATGTGGCTCGATACAATCCCTGGCCCCAGGAATTCCATATGCCTCAGGTTTAGCCAGAAAAAATTAAAAAAAGAGACTAGTATCCATGAGGATGCAGGTTTGATCCCTGGCCTCACTCAGTGAGTTAAGGATCCGGTGCTGCCGTGAGCTGTGCTGCAGGTATGGCTTGGATCTTGCATTGCTGTGGCGTAGGCTGGCAGGTGCTGCTCCAATTTGATCCCTAGCCTGGGAACTTCCATATGCCACAGGCGCGGCCTTAAAAATAAAAAAAAATAATAAAATAAAAAATAAATTAAAAAAAAAAAGAAAAAAGAAGAAGAAAAAGAAAGAAAGAAAAGAAAGTGTGCTTTATTCAACAATCCCATTGGAGTTCTCATTGTGGCTCAGCAGGTTAAGAACCCGGCACAGTGTCCCTATGTCGATCCCTGGCCTCATTCAGTGGGTTAAGGATCTGGTGTTGTCGCAAGCTGCAGCTTGGGTCACAGATGCACCTAGGATCCCACGTTGCTCTGGCTGTGGTGTAGGCCTGCAGCTGGGAACTAGCCTGGGAACTTCCATGTGCCATAAGTGCAGCCATAAAAAGAAAAAAAAAAATCCCATTAATACGTTTTTACCAGCTATATTCTGAGAATCAAGCCAGGTTAATATGTGCATTGACCAGATATATAATTAATACCTAATACCCCAAATTTATCATTGCACAGTGATTTTGACTATTGGGTACTATATATTGCAACAAGATCATGTTTTCTGATCTAGTCTTACAGGACTATTTAGCCTTAAGTTGAAAAATTCAGAAATATCAAAGAATATGAAGACAGCATTCTATTCTATTCTATTCTATTTTTTAGGGCTGAAGTTGGGGGGTTGATCGGAGCTGTAGCTGCCATCCTACACCACAGCCCAGCAATGCCAGATCCAAGCTGCATCCACAACCTACACCACAGCTCATGGCAATGCTGGATCCTTAACCCACTGAGCAAGGCCAGGGATCAAACCCACGTCCTCATGGATACTAGTCAGTTTCATTTCCACTGAGCCACAACGGGAACTCTGAGATAGCATTTTAATATACAGTTTGTATCTGGAGGGGGTTTTTTTAATTTTATTTGAGGGATTTATTTGCATACTCATTTAGTAACATTTCCTAAATTGAGGAAAAGGGAAGGCAAGCCCAAATGGTGCTAGAGGCAAGAGTTGGTAGATTAATGGGGTGAAATTCTTACCTGTCAGAGGGGTACAGGACACTCCAGCATCTTCTTTATGGTCACAGTTGTGCTCTCCCCAGGAACTCTTTGGACATTGCTCAATAGAAAGCTCATTCCCGGTGCAGCGTACTTCATCCAACATTACTGGGCCAGATCCTTCCCCAAAATATGCCTGACTCCATGCTTTGGCAATGCCACTGAACAAACCATAAGAACACAAGTCAGACCAAAGGCTGGTCTGACTTTTTTCTTTTGCCCCTGGCAAAGGTAAAATTATGATTAATACATATTTTCCCTCATTGATTCACTCCCATAGATCACATATGACTTGCTCTATTTCTTTTTGGGGTTGGTTGTTGTTCTTTACACTTTCATCCATCACAAATGTTTCAAAGACTACTAGTTATTCCCCAATATTTACTACCCTTTTAGATCTGTTAGTAATGGATCTTCAGATTTTTAGGAGGACAGCGGCTATCCAAAATAAAGACCACCCTTCCCATACTCCCTTGCTTCCAGCTGAGTTCGTTGTTTGTTTTAAAATATACGTAACAGGAGTTCCCATCGTGGCACAGTGGTTAACATACATGACTAGAAACCATGAGGTTGACGGTTCGATCCCTGGCCTCCCTCAGTGGGTTAAGGATCTGGCGTTGCTGTGAACTGTAGTGTAGGTCGCAGACGCAGCTCGAATCTAGCATTGCTGTGGCTCTGGTGTAGACTGGCAGCTGTAGCTCCAATTAGACCCCTAGCCTGGGAACCTCCACATGACGCGGGTGCAGCCCTAAAAAGACAAAAAAAATAAAAAATTAAAATATACATAACATAGGAGTTCCCATCATAGCTCAGTGGTTAATGAACCAACTAGAATCCATGAGGATGTGGATTCGATCCCTGGCCTCACTTAGTGGGTCAGAGATCTGGTGTTGCCATGAGCTGTGGTGTAGGTCACAGATGGGGCTCTGATCTGGTATTGCTATGGCTGTGGCACAGGCCAGCAGCTATAGCTCCGATTCCACCCCTAGCCTGAGAACCCCCACATGCCATGGGTGTGGCTCTAAAAACCCCCCAAAAATACACATAACATAAAATCTACCATTTTACATTTTTAAATGTGTAATTCTATGGCACTAAGAACGTTCGAATTTATTTGACTAAATATATTTCTCCCTTTCGATTCAAAGTGATACCATATGTTAGAACTGCAGATTTAAATGAAGATCATGATTGCCTGTCAGAATGATTAATGACTTCAGAAATTGCATCTTCAGCCCCTTTTAGCCTTTTAATTTGTAGATGATAGCATTTATATTTTTAGTTTATTTTTCAATCATACTGTATCTATTCCCCATTATTTAACTTGTCCTTTTCTTATAACATTTTAACTAGCTTGAGTATTTATAACTAAAACAATATAAAACAATTTTGATACATATAATTCAGATTTTACTCTTCAGCAATATGTTTTATTGGAACAAAGCCACACTCATTCCCAACTTATTACCTGTGGCTGCTTGTATATGACACAAAAGCACACTTGAATAGTTAGAAGTCTGAAATACTCACTCTCTGGCCCTTTACAGAAAAGTTTGTTGACCCTTGTTCTAGAGGAAAGAGATTAATGAAAGTAAATATGGAAACTGACTTTGAGAACACTGAAAGTTGGAGACCAGAGGAGGAGGAGACAGGATGACTAATGCAGGTCACTGGGAAGCCAGATAGGAAAGCTTTGGAGAAAGGCAGCTTAACAACCTCCTTGGATCTTTGCCCTGGAATAAATGCTAGGAAAGAAAAAGATCTATTAGGGAAATTTTCAGTGGGGATAATTCACGGAGCCAAGATTAGGTGCTATAAAACCAGGGACCAATATGAGAGAATATAACATTTGATCCCAACCGCATGGAGGGATGGAGGGAGGAAGGGAGGGAGGGAGAGGAGGAGGGAGGGTGGAAGGGAGGGAGGGAGGGAGGGAGGGGGAAGGAAGTGAGCTGAAAAGTTAATAAAATGAAACAATAAGAACATATTTCTTATACCCTTGGTAATAAGAGGATTTCCTGAGCAAGATAAAAACAATAGAAGTCAGAAAACAAAGACTAAAAAAGTTCAATTTAATCATATATAAATTTAAGCTACTATATAGCAGAATACACCATAATCTGAGGCAAACCAACAAGCTGTAAGAAATTTTTTTTTTTTCTTTTTAGAGCTGCTCTAGAGGCATGTGGATGTGGAGGTTCCCAGCTAGGGGTCGAATTGGAGCTGCAGCTGCCGGCCTACGCCACAGCCACAGCAACGAGGGATCCCAGCCGTGCCTGCGACCTACAACACAGCTCACTGCAACGCTGGATCCTTAACCCACTGAGCAAGGCCAGGGATCAAACCCGCAACCTCATGGTTCCTAGTCAGATTCGTTTCCACTGTGCCTTGACGGGAACTCCCCAGAAATATTTTTAAAATATAATAGCAATCAAAGGAAAAAACTCCTAGGAATTAATAATAACACCATTATTATTATAATACCAAAAGACAAAACAACCAACATTTAAAAAAAAAACAAAAAAAAGGCAATAGAAGACCAGGCCAGGCTATTTACAGAATACATACCCATGGCCACTGACCATATGGTAAAACACTCAATCAGTGATAAAATTAAAACAATAAGAATACATTCTCACATTATCATTAATATCATTTTCATTAAATATTTAGGCTAAAAAGTCACCAACTAAGGCTTGTTAGTCCCAAGAATAAATAACAAACCAACCCTAAAATATACATTAGTTGGGAGTGAGCTGAGATGGGCTGGAGAGAATAAATGAAATACACTGTATTTCAAATATGTTACCGATTATGTGATAGAAGTTCTAGGAAAAAGCAAAAGCTCTGATTAACTGCCTCTGAACTGTGTCCCTTTGTTAAAGGAGGACGAGAAAGCAGAAGCTCTGAAAAGTGACTCTGGGGAAAGTCATCTAAGCTATGATGCAGTCTTAAAATGCCACTTGGGTGTTTTATTTTCGTCCTTATATATCTCCACATTTTCCATTGTTTATAAGCATTATTCTAATGATCACAAATATGTTTAATAAATATAAACCAATCAGAAGAAACTAACAATAAATTTGAGAACCAGAAAAGAAACTAACTAGGAAACTATAATGTAAAACAAACTAGGTTTCCTAGCTAATTTTGGAGTTTATTAAAATTAAGAAGATAATATTTACAAATATGCACATTCCTTCAGCTAGTCACTAGTATTTCCTGGTACCCTGGATTGTGCTGGCTTTTCAGGGAATACCAAAGAAATGGATGACTCAGCCCTTCCAGAGACTGTACAATACTGGGGAAAGCAACATAAAATTCCTGAGTTGTTAAAGTCAAGTAAGTGCAATGAGAATTTGATAAGAGTGTGTGTCCTCTGTCCTTCCTTTATGGAAATTATTTCCACACCAGTCCTGGCAGTTCACTTGTGGTAATAGCCCCAGTGTTGCCTACTTTCTTATCTTCTAACCACAGAATAAAGTTGTGGAATAGGGGTGCTCTGATATAATATATTGATTCATTAGGTTATTTTCTATAAAGCTGTTTGACCCACATAGCTGCAATCCCCAATTAAACACCGAAATGATTCTATGTCTGATCTTTATCCAAAACATTCCTAAACCTATTTAGCTAATCTGATTGTATTCATACAAAGTTTAAAACAAACCTTCATAGGAAAAGAGCAAATAAATAGCACCATGTGATTAACTCAATCCCTGGGTTTAGCTACTACTAAATAGAAGAGACACAGAATAGAGTTAGGCAATTCTATCGTGCAAGATAATTCCTTGTTAGATTATAAAAGATTGATCCTTTGACAGTAAATATCAGTTTGTGACACCTGTAACACACGGATGAAAGAACTCACTTTTAATGGTCAATAGCCGACATTTTCCCCTGGAAAACAGTCCCCTCCACCTCCAATAATGATATTTGAAGTATAATAAATGACTACGTATGTCAGACACTGGTCTAACAGCTTTATATGTATTAACTCTTTGAATCCTCCCTATAAGCTCATGACGTCATTTTCAGATGAGGATACCGAGGTCCGGAAGTTAAGTAATTTGCTCAGCATTAGCCACCAGTCGATGGTGAAGCCTGTCTGGCTACAGAACAGATCCTGAAGCACTTTGCTTCCTTATAGTCTCCTGGGAGTTTTCAGTGAGGGGCCTATGGCACCTCAAATACAGTCTGTCTAAAACATACTATCAGTGTCTTCCTACAATTAATTTTCTCTCTTGACTGCCCTATTTCTCTCAGCCCTATATTTGTATTTATTCTTCTTAACACCTGGCTATTTTTGCAAACAGTGTAACATGGAAGAAAAATCATACATTGGAAGCTATAAATCTCAAGATTCCAGCCCTCACTCATACTATGACTTGGGGCCTAACATTCTCATCTGTTAAAATAAGGTCTCTTTCCTGCTCAATAATTCCATATACCAGTAATTTTTATAAAATTTTTATAAAGATTTTAAAAGTTAATGAACTGCCAGAGTTTCCATTGTGGCTCAGCAGGTTAAGAATCTGACATATTGTCCATGAGGATGCAGGTTCAATCCCTGGCCTTGCTTATTAGTAGGTTAAGGATCTAGTGTTGCCGTAAACTGTGGGATAGAGGGCAAATGCAGGTGGGATCCAGTGTTGCTGTGGCTGTGGCGTAGGCACACAGCACCAGTTCCTATTTAACCCCTAGCCCGGGAACTTCCATATCCTACAGTGTGGCCATAAAAAAAAAGAAAGAAAAGAAAAAGAAACAAATTAATGAACTATAAAATAAAAGAACAAAGAAACACTTTTTAAATTACACCAAAAGAATTTTTATTGGTTCTAAATAATTTTTTTTTCTTTTTTTTTTTTTAGGGCCACACCCATGGAATATGGAAGTTCCCAGGCTAGGGGTCAAATCAGAGCTACAGCTGCTGGCCTACACCTCAGCCACAGCAATGCTAGATCTGAGCCTCCTCTGTGACCTACAACACAGCTCACGGCAATGCCAGATCCTTAACCCATTGAGCAAGGCCAGGGATCGAACCCAAGTCCTCATGGATACTAGTTGGGTTCATTACCACTGAGCCACAATGTGAACTCCCTCTGTATAATTTTACAGCAAAAAAAAAAAAAGAAAAGAAAAAACATTCAAAATTTTAAAATTCCTATATAAATTATAGCATATCCACACAATAAAATATGATGTCACTATGCTTTTGAGTTCTGAAAGACATAGGAAATGCTTCCATGTTAAGTGCACAAAAGGAACTCTAATTAAAATGTCTATACCTGAAACTTGACTGTGTACACATGCATTCTCAAGTTCAATTTTCTAACATCTGGCTGCCTTCTTTCCAGCTCCTCTTCTTTCTCCAAGTGCTGGGTTAATCAAATTTAAATATCTTAAGTACAGCAATTTATTTTGTGTTTTAGGAAGCCTGCCAGTTACCAAAATCTACAGACACCATTAAAAGATGAGGGTCACCAAAGACAGCATCTCACAAAGAAATTATAACCAGCCCTCCAGGGAGGCACGGTGTAGTTTCCCTAAGGGAATTCAACAAAGCAAGTCCAAGTGAGATGAAATTTGCTTAAGAACATATAATAAGTTGAGACAAGCAACCATTACGCTGTCTGCTATCAACCATGTGCCATTAAATATTATTTCATCTGAAAGTACTGTGCCTTTAAGTGAGCCAAACAAACTCTAGGGGAAGAGCAGTTGCAGAACATAGCTTTACTGCAAGCTTATGAGAGAAGTATAAAATCAAGTGAGAGAAAAGCAAATGAACAACTCAGCTCAGAGCCTAGAGTACTTACAATAAAAACAAATTCCCAACAAGCTGTATTGTTGGTTATTACATAAGGCTTGTGGAGGATTTTTGCTGCCTTGAATATCTGGAGATATTTTTCCTTTTAATCACTTTTCCAAACATGAAGCTCCTCGTACAAAAGATAGCAATGAGCTAATATTTGAGAAAGATGTAAACACGTTATGCAACCTGCGCATGTGCTCAACAATAATACAGTCTTCCATATGATTCGATCTCTGTAATGCTTCCTTTCTTTCTTTTTTTTTTTTTTTTTGCTTTTTAGGGCTGTACCCATGGCATATGGAGGTTCCCAGGCTAGGGGTCTAGTCAGAGCTACAGCTGCCGGCCTACACCACAGACACAACAACATCAGATCCAAGCCGCATCTGCGACCTACACCTCAGCTGACTCACAGCAACGCCAGATCCTTCATCCATTGAGCAAGGCCAGGGATCCAACCCTCAACCTCATGGTTCCTAGTTGGATTCGGTTCCACTGCACCACGACAGGAACTCCTCTGTAATTCCTTCCATGTAATAGACTATTGTTTGTTAACACTGTCTTTAAGAACTGTTTAGGAGTTCCCGTTGTGGCTCAGTGGTTAGTGAATCCGACTACGAATCAAGAGGTTGCGGGTTTGATCCCTGGCCTTGCTCAGTGGGTTAAGAATCCGGCATTGCCGTGAGCTGTGACGTAGGTTGCAGATGAGGCTCAGATGTAGCATAGCTGTGGCACAGGTCTGCGGTTTTACAGTTCAGATTCAACCCCTGGCCTGGGAACCTCCATATGCCACTGGTGCAGCCATAAAAAGACAAAAAAAAAAATTTACTGTGTGTCATTTAAATTTGCACTGCATTTTTTTGGCCACTCCCACAGTACGTGGGCGTTCCCAGGCCAGGGATCAACCCTGCACCACAGCAGTGACCAGAGCCTTGGCAGTGATAACACCAGGTCCTTAACCTGCTGAGCCACAGAGGAACTCCAAATTTTCTAGGCATTTTTCTATGTAACAAAAGCTACCCCTTTCCCATAGAAACATACTGGTAATAATAAATGCCTTATAGCTTAAATTTAGATTAATCTGTACTGCAGCTGGTAATGTTAAATATGCTATTACTATACCCTTAAATTTTTTAGTATTTTTGGCAAAGACATAGATTTCTTAGTAACTAACATGAAAGTCAATCAGCATACCACTGACAACATAATTGGTAATGCAATAAATACATATATACACCCATTAGAGTATTTTAAAAACATGAAATTCATAGATACAGCTCACTAAATAGAAGTTGTAGAGGAATAGTGTTTGATGATCGCCTACCAAATGTCCAGCTTACTTTGAAATGTTCAAGAACATCTTTCTTTGAATGTTTAATAGCATCTTTCAGCTATAAGAGCTCCTAATTAGACTGACTTTGATAGCCAATTAGATTGTACAATTACTTTGTGTGCTGCTTCAAAAACACTAAACCCTCTACTTCAGGAAATATGTTAGAGATGAGGAAACTGTAACTAAGAGATTTTCCATAATTTTTCTCGTCTCCAGAAACAGGACTCGAATTTGGGTCATTGCGAGTACAGGGCACACACTCATAATCTTATGCTCTGCTGACTCCGACAGCAACACCTAAACAGCTGAGAAAAATTGGTCTTGAAATTAATACCCAATCAGAACCTTTGAAATTCTAATCTCAAAATATAATGATTAATAACAGTTTTCTCAAAAAGAGCTAATTGGCACTGTTCCTGACCCATCAAAAGAAAATGATCATAGCAGTCTGATCACACACCAACAGTAATTATAAACCCTACAGACACAGGGCCTTCCATGCTTGTTCCTGTCCCATGCATGAACTGCGAAGGAGCATTTAGATCCCAGTTACAGGGAGAACACGTAACCTCACAATGAAGGATTAGGCTGATGCCACCTTAACCCAGTGCTTAATCTTATCATCATCAATGGGGAAAACCAGAACTGTCCTGGGACTCCAGAAGCAAGGTGGTAATCAAGCTTTAGGACCTAGCCTCCCATCACAGGAGTTAACAAGAACCAGAAGTGTAGGAGTTCTGCTGTGGTGCAGTGGGTTAAGAATCCAACTGCAGCAGCTTGGATCCTTGCAGAGGTGTGGGTTCAATCCTCAGTCCCGCACAGTGAATTAAGGATCTAGCATTGCTGCAGTGGCACCATAGGTTGCGGCTACAGCTCAGATTCAATCCCTGGTCCGGAAACTTTGATAATGCCGCAAGTGCGGCCAAAAAACCAAACAAACAAACAAAAAGCAAGAAGAAGAACCAGAAGAGCAAATTAAATGACACCAAGAGGAAGAAATAATAAAAATCTAGAAACAGTTAGAAAAAAAAAATCTACTTGTTCTCCAAAACATCCAGCTTGGTCTCGCCAATAAGTCAGTGTCATGAAAAACACGAGGCTGTTCTAGATTTAAAAAAGACTTCAGGGACATAACATCCAGATGCACTAAAAGGTTCTGGACTAAATTTTGTTTCAGACAAACCATCTGCTAAGGACATGGTTGGAACAATTACAGGAATTTGAATATGACAGTGTATTAGACAATTTAAGAATGGTTACCACTTATATGAGTTGGGATCATGACAATTTGGCTATGTAGGACAAGGTTCTTAATTTTAAGAGATGCATATTAAAGTATTTAGAGGTAAAATGTTTAAATGTCCATATTCTGCTTTAAAATACTTCAATATTAACATACAGTTTTGAAAGAGTGGGAGCAGTTGTAAAAACAGCTGCAAAAAAGATTAGCATAAATGCTTCAAGGTTCAAAAATCATGCTCCAGGGAGTTCTCCTGTGGTAGAGCAGGTTAAGGATCTGACATTGTCACTGTAGTGCCTTGGGTCACTGAGGTGGTGCGGGTTTGATCCCTGGCCCAGGAACTTGCACATGCCATGGGCATGGCCAAAAGAAAAAAAAAAAATCACACTCCAGTGTCAAAGATTATTAATTGGACAAAATTATAAATGGACAGAGATGCTTTAATCTCAAGAAGCCTCCCCATCAACCTATCCCTACCCACCACGAGTGCTAAATAATTCTTTTTTTTTTTAACTTAAAGTAAAATACAACTTTTAAAAGATTCTCTAATATAATCTTAGAGAAGCTTTAACACTTGCCATACCAATGTTCAGAATCACTAAAGATAAGGATTAGAATATCCAGAATTATAACATTCTATTCCAAAATAATCACAACAAAGGCAACATGGAATGTTGGTTTTCATCTTGCTGTCTTTATTTCACATGCTTCATTTCCACATCCTGCATAGGAATTATTTCCTTTGTACAAGAATAAACATCCTTTGTTCTAAGCACTTACCTAACAAATAAGGAAGCAAAGGTCAAAGGTTTAGACAATATCTGGTGGAGAGGAATCAAGCTTCAGTTAAAACCTGACAACTAGTTTCATCATATGACTTTGATAAGTCACTGTGGTGACAGGACTGGTTATTACCTGGGAGTAACGTAAAGTTACTCTAGATGAAAAGTAGAATGAGGCTTAGATCCTTAGTGTTCCAGAATCAGTTGAATTCAGATACAAACAGGTTAGACCTAAGAGTACACAGACGTTCTCTTCAGGGAGCCTACAGCCTAGTACAAAGATCAAAAGGTGACTTTTTCCATTTTGTTCAAAGAAATGTACAGTTTAGACACACAGCACCTGCCTTTGGATACGGAAATAATAGACTCAAAAATGTAAGCAAAACAAAGCAAGAACCAGAAAAACCAACCTCAGGCCCAGCTGCCTGCAGACCACTTCTGCATCTGCATCATCCCACTGGTCGTCACAGACAGTCCCCCACTGACCGGCATGGTAGAGCTCCACTCGGCCCTCATGTGCACTGCTCCCCCCAGCAAGGCGTAGGACCGGGAACCCGGGGCCTGTGCAATGCAAAATTAACAACAAATTAAACCTATGTATTTACACTGAATGATAAGGTCAGCTATAGTTCTTTGCCAATCTCAATAATTAAATCATACTTATTAAGCCGCTTCGGTGATACAGACACACCCAGGCATGTCTAACATATTTTATGGTAATGTCAACCAATTAAAATCCTCCAACATGGAATTCATTCATTACAAATAACTCTCAAGAGGAAATGGTCTAAATTCCTATTTCCCCAATGACCTCAGAAACCAAAAGACATGCTCAAAACTGTAGTTATTGAAAATCCATTTGCTTTTTAAGGTATTGTAGCGGTGGTATTGATTTTTTTATTTACAACAATCTGAGCATTACCAACATGTAATTATTAAGAACGGCAATGATGTCTATGACATTCTTGTTTTCAGCATAGAAATACTTTTACATTTGCAAAAATCAAATCAAATTTAACATCTAACACATTACAAGTTGGTGGACATCATGGTACCAGTACCTTCAAAAAATAATTTTGAAAATTCATTTGGGTGTGAATCAGTTCATACACATTTCCTCTGTGAAGACCTGCCAGAGGCTTCCCACTGCAAATTCCTTGTTATGGTTGACAATGCCTTGATCTAGCTTCACCATTTTATGAATTTCTCTCCATCCTGGGCTAGAATTGAGGACACAGGCATGCCTTTCCGTTTCACGCATGTACTTTAGATACTCAGCATATATAGAAGGAGTATAATAAATGTTTGTTGACTGGATCAGCAAGTAATAATGAAAAGCATAGAAAGGACAGTCCAAGCAAGGAAAAATAATTAGCAAAATCCATTCACTCAATTCTGTTTAACAAACAAGTGTTTAGGCATCTGCTGTGTGCAAGGTGTTGCACCAGGTGCTGCAGGGCATTCAGGAGGCACTGCACAGACACTACCGTAGAGAGCTGTCCTGCATCATGACACGGACAACACGAGTACAGATGAGAGACCATCAAGAAGACCCTGCAGGGGTTCAGGTGCAAGGGGTGCTTGCTCACCACTGGGGGTGACTGAGGAATCTCTTCTGAAGAAGCTGCTGGCTGAAGAGGGCCAAATGATGGATGGGATTTCAGAAGCTGGATGTGGGGAAGTGCAGTTCAGGTAGAATGAACGGTATGAACAAAAGCATAGAAGTAAAAGTTGTATGTGTTTGGGAAGCAGTACAGCAGTCTAATTTTTCTGGAATGAAGGATGTGAGAGGATAAAAGGTTCAGAACAAGCTTGGTCCCTATTAGAAAATTTAGGTGCATCTTGTGCCAAATGCTAATCATTTCTCCACATGAAATATGCTTCTGATTCCTCCACAGTGTTAAGTGGCTGTCAATAAATGACATTTGGATATCCACATTTATATTCAAATGTTACACTTGAGCAGGGATTTAGATCAGTGAACATATTTACTACAATAAATAATAAGTCCTCATATATTCTGATATTTGTAATACAGTTTTCTTACATAAGTCAACTAGCACCTGTAATTTGTAAAAGGTTAAAGATAGGTTTAATAAACATAACTGTTCTCAATATTATATACTAGCTTCTTTAATCACTGATCACTGGATTATGATAAGAAAAAATTTGCATGATATTATGTCTTTTAAGAAGCTTAGAAAATACAGAGAAGATGATGGAAAGTGTGTAAGTTTCTTAAATTATATTCTGCTCTGCCTCCCCTCCCCCTACCACAGTAAGCCTAGAGAAAACAGAAAAACAATTTTTTTTTTTTTATGGCCACACCTGCTGCATACGGAAGTTCCTGGGCCAGAGGTCAAATCGGAACTGCAGCTGTAACCTCCACCACAGCCAGTGCAACACCAGATCCTTAACCCACTGAGCAAGGCCAGGAATGAAATGCACATCCTCACAGAGACAACAGACAACAGAATGGTCCCTAACCCACTGAGACACAACAAGAACTCCAGAAAAACAAAAATTTTTAAGCGGAAATTTAAAATGACCGACAACCTAGAAATGTTACAACATATATTACCTTCCATTTTTTAATGTCACGTTTTATTTTAAAATGTACTTTTTCCACTGGTTATATAAGTAATTGTGAAAACAAAGAGAAGCTCAAATTCGAAGTTTAGTCATCTCAATCCTCCCAACAAACACACAAAAATATCATTTGAAAGAGAATTCATTAAAGTAGTTCAATCATGTTTAACTTACAGATAAATAAAACTCCCCAGCTGTTTGTTTTCATTTAGATTGCTATTTCCTATGTCCAGGACTCACACAATCTTCTACTTTGTAAGTGCTGGAAAAGTACCAGATGCCAAGACACTAAATGTACATTCCAAAGAAAAAGAATGTATTAAAGGTCTCCCACTGTGCCTTAAGGTAAACTCAGCGTTTGCTGATTTAAGCTATTTGCTTTCACATTCTCATCTAATTTACCATAAAAGCATCTTTTTCCATTCTCACTTCTAATTTACCTCAATCTTCTATATTTTTTATATGCTTACAACCGACCTTAAATTGATCTTCACAACCAGAGTATAAGTAGACAGATTATAGAGTAGAACTTTTTGAAAAGGAGATAGAGATCCTTAAAAAAAAAAAAAAAAGATTGTTTTAAAGATTTTACTTCACTACTCGAAAAATGTTAAACATATTTTATCAATTAGGTTGAACATAAAATGACAAAATGCAAGCAATCATCTACCCAAAGCAATTCACTGTTGAGCCCAATTCACAGCATCCCTGGAGTAGCAAAGTGTAAAAAGGCACTTGCCAAAGGTAGCCATACTCAAAAGTGGAGAGAAAAGGAAAAACTTACATAACATCACGATTTAACATACACCTTGCCCACACAAAAAAGGACTGCAGCTCTCTGAGCATACAACTGTACCATATCCTGCATCATTTCCATTGGTTCTTCCAGCCAGTTCACAGGAATGATCCTAAGTTGGGTGTCTGTGTATTTTGCAGTAGAATCTTTCAATTCTTCCCCGATACTTGTAGTCAACCAGAAACCCCTGCCCTGGGCTGGTGGCTGGCATTCTAAGACCCAGGACATCTGGTCATGCTGCTATCTCCAAGGACAACACAAAGACAGATACTGTGACACTGTGGTAGCCTCAGGATGTGGTTGCACGTTAAAATAGCCATGATCCCCAGATAATCGATCAGCCACTGTGAAAGGTAGCTGTCTCCTCCTCTGCTTCCGTTCCCATGAACATATGTATATTTGTATACTGAAACCATACCCTAACCACCTCATGCCTAGTATACGGTGCTTAGCGGGAGCCCTTATCCAGGGTAGTAATTTGTTTAGTGGACTGTGCTATCTACAACTCCAAAGATCGCTGGTACTGAAACCAGGCACAGCCCTGTGGGGCTCCTGGGTGCAAAAGCCTTTCCATGTCCCCCGTTTCTTGTTCTTAGGAAATGGGCCTCATTCAGCCATCAGGACCTTCTCTGAGTTCCTAGAGACAGTTTCGGACAGTTGCTGATCAGGGAAGGGAGGAACAGTTCAAGCAACAAAGGTACACCTTGGGGCAGGATCCTGGTCCCCTCTCAAGGAATGCACATAATAACACAGGCATGTTGTATATTCCTTATGCTTAAGAAATGAATATTTAAAAATTGAACAGCTTAGAGTCCTTCCTTGTCCTTCTCCCTGACTTAACTGCACCCTAAACACAATTATCCATAAGCTAAAGATTAGGCAGCCTGAGCATAATTGTCTAGGGGTTAAAGATTACTAGCACATGATGTTTTTCAGGAACTTTCCTAGTGTGTTCTAATCTCTGATCAGTATGCCCTTTTCACAAGTACTGTTATTCTAGGCAATAACCCAGAAAAGCACCATCATGATCATACCAAGATCTCCTGACTCCAGCTTTGATGACTAAGATCCCGCCCCCATATTAATCCCAATGCTATCTGAAAAACTGTTTTTCTCCTTTTTACCATAAAACTCCTCACAATTCTTTCCAACTTGGGGGCACAGTCTTTAGGCCATTAGTCTGCTGTGACCCTCCTTTGCCTGGCAAAGCAATAAAGCTAATATTTTCTCCTTTACCCAAAACTCTGTCTCTGCGTTTCAATTCGGAACCAGCAGACGGAGGCCGAATTCTGGCAATAGTACCATGATTCTATTCCACCCTATAAAGTGAAAAGATTTTGTTGTAGTTGCTGTATTTTACATGTGGCTTCAAGATGATTTTTAACTTGATTCCACTACAATTTTCTATTACCAAAATATGCATTTCACATACAGTATATGACATTTCTGTAAGCAAATGAGATGAGACAAAATAGGTTAAAAGTGAGATCAAAGGGAAATCCAATTGTCAGATGAACTGCTATTGAAAACTAGTTAATAAGCCTGTGAACAGACTATGATGATTCAGACTTGTGTCTGTATTTAAACTCTTTTACGAAATGATTTAACCAAGATACTTTTATCATCTGGAATCATGCTGAAAACACAATACAAGTAAAATGGGAGAATAAATATTTCTTTTTACCATGGGAAAAGCTACACGTGACAGCAGCTGCCATCTTCTGAGGACACGCACCACCCGGCCAGATGTCTTTTTCACATAGCAGTATATTTTCCTCATCTCCTCGGCAACGGACATTGCTCCAATAAATGGGAATAAGGCCCAGTCCAGAAAACGGAGTTTGTTTTGCTACTCCTTTTCCTCTGGAAGTACGATGACTGAAGTTAGGTTTATTAAATGCAGGTGAATTTTTATCAAAGCAATAGGATTTTTTAAATGGAAGAAATATATTAAGATGGGTGAGGAAGAAAAAGAAAAACATAATAGATTATGTACATTTCAAGGAAATCCAAACATGAGAACTTAGGTTGAACCCAATGACAAGAAAAAAAGAACACATGGAATCTTGTAATTAATCTTAAATAACTAGTGGTGGGCATGTACCTTTACTATCTATGACTGATTTTAGAAGAAAATGGGCAAATACCACAGCTACAAAAAGGGAGTCTGGGAGGCTTTGTAGAAGAAATGTGTCATGTGGCCCAGTGGGACTTGGATTCTAGTCTGAACTCAGCTGCAAATCACTCCAAAGTTTCTCTAATTTTTAAAAAGAGAAGTCTAGATGCTTGAAGATTCTTTCTTACTCCAATATTTCAGGTTATCATTTTCAAAACAATTACTATTACCACATCTAAGCAAGGTAATACCAAGAGAGGCAATCTACTCACATTTTTAAAAACCTTATTCATAGCATTTGCCAGCAAGACTTTGAAACCAATTAAGAAAATAATACCTCGTCTAATACTTTAATGTCTGACATGCACAAACTGATCTTAAAAAAGATTAAATGCTTATCTGAAGAACATGGTAATTTCTAGAATTGTCTCCATGCAACAGCTCCATTAACCAAACAGTAAATATTTGGGGGTATATCTAAATTATGAATGTGTCTTAACAGTAATAAAGCTGGGTTGCTCTGCTCTTATTGTGCAATTCTTCTTTTTTATTGGACTACTAAGAGAAGATAAAAACAATCAGATTAGCTTATCTGAAATTTATGTTTGCAGAAAGATGCTTTACATTCTTTCATCAATGGAGAGACCAGCAACATGCCACTGTAGTTCACATCGCCATTACAGTGTTGTGTTCTTAAGTCGGAGTCTCATAAAAAATTTTATTCTTCCCTGATTTTCAAGGGTAACAAAAGCACAAGTAAATATGTACATAGAGGAAGATGCCGACACCAGCCTACAAATCTGTTATATTTTCTGGCCCTCAGTAGAAAAAGCATTCAGGGAACATTCTTTGTGAGCGGCCCACCTGCCAATGACAGTCTGCCAGACACAATACTCATTGATAAAATCACTGATTAACATCCTAAAACCATAACACTTTTGAGGCTCTTGTCTTACTCCTTTTTTATCCTGATTTATTCCAACCCTCATTTAAAAAAGTTAGTTAATTAATTAAGCATATTAACCCTACTTGCTATTTCAGTAGCATCAAAAAGTGTGAACAGGAGTCTGCTTTGTGGCTCAGTGGGTTAAGAACCCAACATAGTGTCCACGAGGATGCAAGTTCAATCCCTGGCCCTCCTCAGTGGGTTAAGGATCCAGCATTGCCACAAGCTATGGTATACGTCACAGATGTGGCTCAGATCTGGCTTTCGTGTGGGTGTGGTGAAGGCTGCCAGATGCAGGTCTGATTCGACCCATAGCCTGAGAACTTTCATATGCCACAAGTGCAGCCCTAAAAAAAAAAAAAAAAAAAAAATGGAAAAAGTTTGAACAAAACTTAAGCCTTTACTAAATAGTCATTCCTCACCTTCCTAAAGGAAGACATAAGCTGGCAAATTAAAATTCTTACTGATTCAACTGGAGTTGACTAATCTTTTCATTTGTGTCTTTGCATTTGTATCATTCCATTAGATTTACCACTCACTGATTATTAATCCAAAATATCTGTAAACTTCAGGCCTTTCTTTTAGTATTTTCCACCTGCATTTTTCTTAAGATATTTTCCATGCTCTCTAAAGCTCTCCGGTGAAAAAGGCCAAGAAAACCACATGATTTGTATACTTAGAAAAAAGTACAGGAGACACAAAAACAGAACAAATGAGAATAACAACAAAAAGAAAATCTTTTGTTCCAAAATGGAACCTTGTGCTGCTGGTGAAACCTCTTGGCAAGAGGCACAAAGGTGCTGGGCCTGATGGGAGCCAGTGCACACAGATCCGTTTTAAGGGGAGTGCCCAGAGTCCTGACAGCAAGGCAGCTCCTCAGGTGATGCTGCTGGGGCTGAGGGAAGCTGCCATCTCTCACAGAACCTCTTCGGTGCAAAAACCTACACCCTGGGACCTCACCCCTCACCCAGCACGGGATGAGAGCACAGGTGACCACCACCTCCTTCCTGTATGCAAAAATGGAATTTGTGGGTGGCTCAAGGTAGAAAGTTAAAAGCAAATGATAGCAACCCCAGGTTGCATGGGCTACTGAGAAATTACAATTCTTAGGACCAATTCCTTGCTTACGAGCACTGAACAATAATTTTGTTAAAATCAAAGACCAAAAGATGCTTTTAACTTTTGACCACTTAGCATTCATTTGCCCATTTCCTAGCCAGCAGGGGTAGCCACAAGTGAAGTGCATATGTATGTAAAAGAACCCACTCCTTCCCTTAGCATCCTTTCTCTTCAGCTCTGCTGAGAAGAGTAAGGAATGTGAAAACGAGGAAGGAAGATGTAACCTCTCTGGGTGCCCAGCTTCACTCTGGGATATTAATTAGCAGATTGATTTGGTCAAGGATGGGTGAACTCACCCCAGCTGCAGCTGGTGACAAATAACCGATGCATCAGAATCATCCCAGTGGCTGCTACACACTGTGCCCCAAATTCCATTTGCATATACTTCCACTGTGCCTTCGAACTCGTTTTTGCCACCACGAAGTCGTACTGACCCTAAAAAAGGAAAGAGTCCCCAGATCCTTTAATAGTAAATCATCATTTGAACATACTGAAGCAGTCCCCTAGTAACATAATATGCCCAAATGAAATAGTGAGAGATCCAGTCAGAATGATTTGGCCTCTACTGGTCACAGCAAGTACTTCTTTAAATGAAAATTTAGCAGGCTTTTTTTGGGGGGCGGAGGGGGGGGGTTAACATCCTGATGTCAACACTGATTCTACTTTTTTATCTAGGAAACAAACAGGTCCAATTATAATTTTCAAAGGGGGAAAGTAGAAGAGTATGATTAATGGCTAATACTGCATCCCAAGCATAAGATCACATCACATGTGAAGTTCTTATTTCCATTTTCACTTGGGGTCATAGATTAAAAATACAGAAACAAAATTTAATGCCCTGCTTATAAATTACCTGTTATCAGCTGTTATATTGTCCTTCTGAGTTGTTCTTCTATTCAAGAAGAATAAATTGCTTTTCCCCTTTTAGTCTCTAGCAGTAGTCATGACAATTCTGAGGATTATGTCTATAATTTCAGAAATGTGTTAAATGTTAAAAACATTGCCTAATGGAAGTCTTAGGGAAACTGCCACTAGGTAGGGTGGTTTGGTGTCATTGAATGCACTGGAGCTTCACTTCTCCTTACATGTCATCCCCACTCAATGTTCCATAGTCCCTAGTGTCATTCTTTTCAGTCTTAAAAGAGTCAAAATTTAAATATAAGCATCCCTAGGAAAAGTAATATTTTAAGTTTTATCCTTTAAGTGTAGATCAAAGTGGCTACTAGACTTATTGTGGTGACTGTTTCATAATGTATGCAAATGTAAAATCACTATGTGGTGCATCTGAAACTGACATAATATCGTACATTGAATATACTACAGTTTTTTTTTTAAAGTATGGATCAAAACCCTACATTTCTCTTCTCTTTGGCACTGGCTCGCAGAATGGATACTGATGGGCAGCAATTGGGACACTAGTGGAGATAAATGCAAATCAGACAATTTAGAAATGTCATAAAATTCTGTGAAAAGTCACTTAGAATGGCCTTTATTTCATAGGCAAAGAAATTAAGAAACTGGAGTTCCCACTGTGATGGGATGGGCAGTGCCTCTGCAGTTCCAGGACACAGGTTCCAGCCCCCCGCTCCCTGGGCACAGTGGGTTAAAGGATCCAGCATTGCCACAACTGAAGTGTAGGTCACAACTCTGGCTCAGATATGCTCCCTCGCCTGAGAACTCCATGTGCTGCAGGATGGCCAAAAAAGAAAAGAAAAAGAAGTTAAATTCTATCAAAAATTTCTGGCATGCTTTTGCATATTTCAAAGTCATTATGCATGGCTTTACAATAATTTTCCAAAAACATGAGATTCACAAATCATCCATCATTTCATTTGCACTAGCCTCGTCACCAACCACTGTTATTTTCCACATCATCATCCTTAAAAAAAGTAACCATTTAAGAAAAATATATCCTATTTATCATGACAAATACCAAGCGTCATTTAATTGAAACAAAAGGCAGAAATAAATGGAGGCAAACATTGCACTGCCAGATCCTGATTATTCAGGAGCTTATTCATGGCCATGGGTCTTTCAAATGGCAGATAATCTAAACATCATTCACACATTCTAAATTTCTTTCTGACCAAACAAGGGGAAGCCCTGTGTAGCTCAGTGAGAAGTGGAAACTGCAGTAGATCTTTGAAGAAATATATATATGATGAGTTTAACTGAATTTTAATAATATTTTTAGTTACAAAATGTCTCCTATAGAGACACATATATGCCTATTACGAATGCAAGCATTGTATTTCAGCTCAAAGAATTCAATTGCTCACCTCAAACAAATGTTATTTGAAATGGTATTTAATTATTATCTGCTTATTAATTCTCTACCACCACCACCACCACCACCACCAAATGATTCACGTCAAAGGGTTGGGAGAAAGTCCTAGTAATGAAAACAAACCGGAACTCTACTTATGCATGTTAAACAATCATAATGATATAAAATATTGCTTAAATCACTAAAAAGCTATCAAGAAGAAACAATGCATTCATATCATCTACATGATTAAGGCATCTACAAATGAAAAGGAGAAAACTCTGCCTAGAGTACAACCATTATCATAATATGATTATAATGAAAATGATAGCACTGGAAATAGTTTCCCGGTCAACTATCAGTTCCACCGTCATTTCTCAAATGCTCCAAAAATGCTGTGAAAGCCTGGATTCATTTAGCTGTATCTGCTACATGGCAAGAAATAAGGACTGCTCATTCAATTTTCCTTTAACAAATGAATACAAATATTTGCCACTCTGCAAAGACAATTTGCATGTCAATGACTAATGAATTCTCTGTCAAAATCTGTTCCTAACACCAACAACTCCAATGCAAGTGTCGTCCTTCCTAGCAAAGCCCCTCCACATAGTTTATCCTTTCCTTAAGGCCATAAGAATTTCTAAAATATTCTGAGTAATCATCTCCCTTGAACTCAGAGTGAGTATTTCTTACTGGTATGTAATTCTAGGAAGTTCATAATTCTTCTAATAAGTTTTTGAAAGAGCTTTTTTAAAAGTATCAGTATACTAATGTGCCTAAAATAATGAAAGTGTGAACATATAATTCACACTGTGGATTTAAGATAGGCAATAGCTTTTGTTTGGTTTTGGTTTTACCTTGTTCTTGCCTCACTGATTCTCAGAATGGTAGAGTTGGTTGAGATCTTAGACACTGTGATTTGGAGTTCCCGTTGTGGCTCAGCAGTTAACAAATCTGACTAGCATCCACGAGGATGCAGGTTTGATCCCTGGCCTTGCTCAGTGGGTTCAGGATCTGGCATTGCCATGAACTGTGGTGTAGGTCACAGACGCAGCTCGGATCCTGCATTGCTGTGGCTGTGGTGTAAGGCAGCAACTACAGCTCCAATTCGACCCCTAGTCTTGGAACCTCCAAATGCCACAGGTATGGCCCTAAGAAGCAAACAAACAAACAAAAAACAACTGTAATTCATTTCCCTCAGTTTATAGATGAGGAAGCTATGGACCCAATCAATTGAGCAGCTGCAGAGCCCTGACCAACTATCTCTTAGATTCCCACCCTTGCTGCTGTCCCCTCATCCTGGAACCTGAGCAAAGTCCTTGTGATGTATTAAGCACATTTTAATACTGCACATACCACTTTACGCAGTGTCCCGTTGGCTTTCACTATTCTATTTGAAATATTGCAACTTATCTACCAAACATTACATGAGGATAAACTAGCCAGGCAGAAGCATAAGACAGTCTGAAGAGTTCTCTACACTGCACTACAGGAGAGAAGCGGCTTTCTGGTGACCTGTGTTGGAGGTCAGCTCTCAAGTGGAGGCTGACTTGTCCCATGGGCTGTACAAATTTGTTGGAGAACTATATATTTGCACAAATTTATTGGTGCACAACTGAAAGAGGAAAGATCCTTAGCTCCATGAAAGGGGAAAAAAAAAGAGGATGAAACAAGAAAGCAATCCACAAAGGTCAGAGCCTGGTAAACTCATATCTATCTTACTAATGATAAAGTTCTTCAGATAAATTCTAGATCAAATTCGTTGGCAAATATTTCTCCATTGTCACCATATCTTGAGTTCTCTGATGGTCTCGTGGTTAGGATCCGGCACTTTCACCCCGGTGGTCCGGGTTCAATCCCTGATTGGGGAACTGAGAGGTCCTGTTTCAAGCTGCTACATGCCATGGCAGAAAAAAGAGAGAAAGAAAGGAAGGGAGGAAGAAAGGAAGGAAGGAAAGAAGACACTGTCACCATCTCTTACTATCAAAACCTGATCCTTCCTCCTTTGCTCACACTCTCCAACTCCAGCCCACTGAGTTCCTTAAAGTCTCTGCTAATGTCTCTGGGCCACATCTCAGGAGACCCAGAGCTATACTGTCTTAAATTCTCTCAAGTGTCAATTTGGTGAAAAAATTCTATTCTAAATATTCCTACTTCTAAAATGTATTAATAACAATAATTTAAATTTTGAAGTCTCAAATAGAGGTTTTAGGTCAACTCTAACAGGCATTAAATTTATAGACTAACCAGTAATAGAAGAAATTCTGGAACTATAAAGCTATGTACAATGGCATATCATGGAGAAAAGCTCTCAAAGTTCATGAAAGGAATTGCTGCCCCTCCAAAAATTTTTTTAAATAGTCATGTGGAGTTCCCTAGTGGCTCAGCAGGTTAAGGATCTAGCATTGTCACTGCTGTGGCTCTGGTTCCTGCTGTGGTGCAGGTTCAATACCTGGCCCAGGAACTTCTACATGCCACAGGGTGGCCAAAATTTAAAAACAAAAACAAAATAGTCAGCTGTTCCAGTCTGCTAGTATTACAACATCTAAAGGCAAAAATGTATCAATGCACAACAATGCCCAAAATATTAAACTTACTGTCATTTTAGTTTAATATTATTTTTTTCTATGTAAATGTCTTATAAAGGAAAAAGAACATGAGAAAATTTTGTTACAGAAATCTGCTTTATGGGTAACTTTGCTAAAAAACAGGAATTCCCAAAACAAAGAGACATTCCAGAGGAGTACTCTTTAACCATGTTATTGGTCTCAGTCAGTACAAGGTAATCTAGAGAAAGACAGCTAACTAGATTAAAATTCTCTTTACAAGGCTCACTGGTTTGTCACTGTTTAAGGCTACTGTGATGGGCTGAATATTCTTCCCCCAATAGATGTTGAAGTATTGACCTCCAGGCCATATGAATACCTGTGACTTTATTTCAGAATAAGGTCTTTGCAGATGACCAAGTTAAAATGAGGTTATTGTGGCAGGATCTAACCCAATATGACCAAGTTCTTATAAAAAGAAGAAATCTGGACAAAGATAAGAGAGAGAGAATGCCGCCTGTCTGAAGATTGCAGTTGACATTCCCCTACAAGCCAAGGAACTATCGGAGGCTAGGAGAGAGACCTGAAATAGATGCTCCCCTAGTGCCTTCGGAGGAAGCATGGCTTTGCTGAAACACTTTTTTTTTTTTTTGCTTTTTTTAGGGCCACACTTGTGGCATAGCTAAGTGCCCTGGCTAGGGGTTCCACACCACAGCCACTGCAACACCAGATCTAAGCCACATCTGCAACCAATACCACACCTCATGGCAACCATTGAGTGAGGATTCTTAACCCACTGAGTGAGGCCAGGGATCAAACCCACATCCTCATGGATCCTGTCAGGCCACAATGGGAACTTCCTCTGCTGATACTTAGATTTTGGACTTCTTGTCTCTAGAAATGTGAAATAATAAATCAGTTGCATTACTCATTACTGCAGTCCTAACAAACCAATAGAACCACTATGGTATCACCCCTCCTTGGACAGCAAGGAAAACCTCCCTTCTCATACTCCATACTTCAAGGAGGCCTAAAAGAAATATTAAGAAAGGAACCAAATAGGTCAGCTCTTCGTTCTCTAAATCCAGTTCATTCCCAAAGAAGCCAAATGAAAAGATACGCTTTTTTTTTTTTTTTGTCATTTGCCTTTTCTAGGGCTGCTTCCTGCAGCATATGGAGGTTCCCAGAGGTTGAATCAGAGCTGCAGCCGCCGGCCTACGCCAGAGCTACAGCAACATGGGATCCAAGCCGCGTCTGCAACCTACACCACAGCTCACGGCAGCACTGGATCCTTAACCCACTGAGCAAGGCCAGGGATTGAACCCACAACCTCATGGTTCCTAGTTGGATTCGTTAACTACTGCACCACGACGGGAACTCCAAGATATGCTTATTTAGTTAACTACTTAAACTGTATTTACAAAATAGCACTCATTCACTTAAAGAGAAAGAATAAGCAGTGAAAACAAAGACCCATCCCATTCTGAACAGAATAATAAATATCTTTTAAATCCTTTAAAATCACAGTTTTATAAGTGAGTAAAAGAAAACTGTTATCACACAAATAGTTTCTCATCTATTACTGAACTCACAGGGGCACAAAATAAATAATTTTAGTCATTTCTATTTTTCTGGTGGAATCAGAAGGAATACATGCTAGTAACCTCAAGCTATTGTTTACTTCCCTGACACAAAGTTTAAAAAAAAAAGGAGTTCCTTTGTGGCACAGTGGGTTAAGGATCCGACGTTGTCATGGCTGCTTGGGTCACTGCTGTGGTTCCGGTTCCATCCCTGGCCTGGAAATTTCCACATGCCATGGGCACAGCCAAAAAAAGGGGGGGAAAAAAGTATATTCAAAGTTATGCGGGAGTTCCCTGTCGTGGCTCAGTGGTGACAAACCTAACTAGTATCCATGAAGATGCAGGTTTGATCCCTAGCCTTCCTCAGTGGTTTGAGTATCCAGTGTTGCTGTGGCTGTGGCGTAAGCCAGCAGCTGTAGCTCTAATTTGAGCCCTAGCCTGGGAACTTCCATATGCAGCAAGTTCATCCCTAAAAATTTTAAAAAAAAAGTGATACACAAATTTCAGTTTATGAACTATTTAAAAGAATAGAAAAAAGTCCATTACATGTTGGACAATACAGTACATATATTTGACAACTGAATTAAACAATTTTATGTCTTACATTTCCTATCTTAATTATAAAATATACAAAAAAATTCACATTGCCTAAAAACAACTGAATTGGGCAGCAGTTAGTTGAATTTTTCAAGTACAGTAAGGGAGGCTACATTAATTGTGATGCTATTTTTTTCTACACCTTTTTTGACAGTACTGAGGTATGCTATTTTTGTCTATGTTTGCATTTACCCATAACTGAAACCAGTTTAGCATTGTGAAACAGCAGATTTTATTTAAATCATGCCATGCCAAAGTGCAATCAAATTATCTTTTAACCTATGGAGCACTCCCCTGAATATCCAACTGAACTGGATATTAGTGTGAACGAATATCTGCCTCCATTAATTCACATCTACAATTCATATTAATTGTTCATCTATTATTCATGTAGATACCTTTAGTACTGAGGAAAAAATATGAACTGGTCTGGTTCGAAATAGCTCTGAATAAGCTATTCTACCCATTTACATTGGGTTTATTAGAGATTTACAAATCTTATAGATTATTCCTGGGTTTAAAACATTACATAATATTATTCAAAAGAAGAAGACTCTATGCATGGTTAAGTTATGGTACATTAATAATACATGCATTTAACTGTAGCAGAAAATTTAACAAAATGTCTCTGAACTATTCACACATCAGCAAATGGTATGGGTATCACCACTTTACTGTACAGGTCTGAGTGATAAACTTAAACTATGCTTAAAGTAATCTTTTATGTCTCCCAGAGTACCTATCACAGGAAAGGTAATAAAAATGCTCAGTATTCTGCTGTCGTTTTAACCAGAGCATGGGCATCCTCAACCAGAGGACACAGGTGATTTCTTATTCATCTTTGTAAATTCTGCTCTTAGTGTGAACTCAGTAAATGTTTAATGAGATCTACTCTCCTCTAGCTACAAGAATCAGCATTTCCCATTCTTTGTGTCCCTCTGATGATCCTAATAAAAAGTATGAGGCTGAATGTGCATGTGTGGCTTATGGAGTGGGGGGATCTCATTACTTCACTGCTTTGCATGCAATGAATTTTTTATCAATAGTGTGTGATTTGCAGGAAGAGGGAGAAGAGGTAAGAGGAGGGGACTACTCTGGAAAAGTAAGATACAAAAGATGCAAAAATCAACACTTGTTGTTTTCCTAACAACTGTCTAATGCAAGTAAACAACCATGTAAACAACCATGTAAAATGCAGTCAACAACAACTGTTCGTAGGGTGAAAAACTAAACACCTGTCTACGCAGACAAAAGGTACAGATTTCAGAGGTGCTCTCTTTATAGGTTCATTCTGGGAGGGGGAAAGGTTAAAAACTAGAATTAAACTATGTTCACCTAGCAACTGAACTTAACTTCCATATTCCTAACAATGGAATTATTCCTCTCAGACATAAATTGCTAGAGCTGCAAACAGCATCTTAAAACAAGTAAATATGCTTCACCAATCAAATTGATGTCTGAATGCTACTCATCTGCACATGTCTAAAAAGTGCATGAAGCATTTTAAAGCATAATTTTGTAAATTAATTATAACTATTTTTTAATTGCATTAAGCTTCCCCAATGCAGATTTTCCCCACTATCTGAAAGCAGAATTTTCCTGTGAAACCTGCTGTAAGCAGAAATGGCATAAAACAAAGAAGCAATTAATCTTGGGAAACATCTTGCTCAGGGATGCACAGAATAAACTGAGAAAAAGTATAGATGTTCACAGACCTAGTCCAAAGCAAGATGGCAGCCTGATGCTGAGATGCTGAGTGAAGTTCCTGAAGAAAAAGCTTGGGGGCGCCCCACCCACTGCTCAGCCTGTGTTCAAGCTCTATAAGAGCTCCCTGCAAAACAAATGCTAACGCTTTTTTCAATTTTCACCTTTTTTATAAAAGTGAAAATTCTATTTGGATTTCTTTTGGTTAGTGAAAACACGTATCAATGTAGGTCTTTCTCAAAAGTGAAGTGGCATAAAGCAAACTTTAAAAAGTGGGGGATACCTATACAACTGTATGATCAGGCCACCCAGAGGGCAATTCTCTGGCTCTCTGCAAATCCCCCACTAGACCAGTCCCTGCTTCACCTACACCCTACTCACAGGACTGACCTTCCCTCTTAATCATAGAGCCTAATCAGTAAACACCTACATGCTTGCCCCAGCTCCAGCCAGTGACTGTTCTAAATTTTAGATCAGAACATCCCCACTACAATAGCTTATCAAAGGGGTGGTGAGGGGCGTGCTTTTCTGCTGATTTCCCTGGGAACCAATGACCCTACCTGACATCAATTCCCTCTATAACTGGTAACCTTCCTTCCTCCCCTCCCCACCCCTACCTCCCCAGTAAGGAAGACTGCTGCCCATTGTCTGTACACATGGTGGCTCCAGGATTTTGCTTCAGACATGTAAGATCACATATCCTCCAAACCATCGATGACTCTGTGATCTAGAGGCTGGGCAAGTACAGGGCTTGCAGGCCTATGGGGGTGCAGCCCACAAACAAAAACCTCAGTCACACGTCTTAGCAGCCCCTGTCAGTTCTCTTCAATAATCATCTGCTTCTCCCTGCCAGAAGAGTCCCTGTGTTCAGAGGTCAATCCTGACTAATCTAAGCAAGGAAAATTGCATTTTCCTTTGCAGAGAGTGCCAGGAAGGTTTGGCCAATGCAATTCAGGAGAAAGTCTGTGGGGGAATTCTGGGAATGTCTCCTTGCTCTTTCAATGGGACATACATAAAGAGGGGACCCTATCTTTCTTCTTCAAGTTGTTCTACCTCCATATGAACCCTGGAATAACCACTAACCTAAGGATGAAAGCCACACTCTGAGAATAAAGGAATCAAGAGAGCTGAGAAATAGAGGTGTACCATGTTGGAGGCTTACTTCGTGTAATACAAACCACAAATCTCCTCTCCTTCTCTCTTCAATCATTTTTTAATTTGGTTTTCTGTTCTTTGCCATTAAAACCATCCTAACTGATCCAAGCCACACGCCTACCCAAGTTCATAATTATAATTTTCTTGCTCTTCCAAATTTTTCACAGCCATCTTTATTTTCACAGCTATAATGTATATAAATTTCGTATCCATCTTTTCCCTTTCACATTACCATAAGCATTTGCCCATTTTTTAATATACAGTCTTTGTGATTATCACTTTAGTAGCTGCATAGTATCCATTAAATAACGGTATCTCTGAGTAGTACCTTATTGCTGGATATTTAGGTTTGGCTTCACAATTATAAGCCAAATTATTTTTACAAAGGTTACACACACACACACACACACACACACACAGTCAGAGATTTATAGACACAGATATATATATATAGTTCAGGATAATCACTCGTAAAAGGCAACAGTAATTGGATATCTAATTTTCTTCTTAAAAAAAAAAATCACACCTAGTAAAGAGATAATGTCCCAAATCAAAGTGTTTTCTATCTGCCTTATCCTTAAAAGCAGAGTGAGCTCAAAATTTAAAATCCAGCCAGGATATGTATCAAATCTGGTATTGCTAATAAATGTTTTTCAGCATCTGCTACATAGAATCAAGATTCAGCATTAAAAAAATTTTTTAAGGAGTTCCCGTTGTGGCACAGCAAAAACGAATCCGACTAGGAACCATGAGGTTCAGGGTTCAATCCCTGGCCTCGCTCAGTGGGTTAAGGATCTGGTGCTGCCATGAGCTGTGGTGTGGGTCACAGATGGGGCTCCAATACCAGGTTAACATTGCTGTAGCTGTGGCTTAGGCCGGCGGGTACAGCTCCAATTAGATCCCTAGCCTGGGAACCTCCATATGCCGAAGGTGCAGCCCTTAGGGGAAAAAAAAAAAAAAATTTAAAGGGACAGCTTCCAGCCAACTTTTTAATTAACATTCACTTCAAATACCAGATGGACTTCAAAGAGTGCAGCCTGTAAACAATAGCCATACTTTCCACTTGAATCAGGAGATTCAGGTGAACAGATTAGCATGACATGACAAAAAGATCTATGAATCATTCTTTCTGGTAAAATCTCAATCATAGAGCATTATCATTTGTTATACCTGTTTTACCCATCAGTCGTCAGTACCTATGGTTGATTCTAGTTGGCTGCTTGTGACAAAGAGGAGTTACTAGCACGGCACAAGCAACTTGCCCCACCTGCTACGCCAACCAGAAACTGGAAAAGGGATTTCCCTATTTAGTCAGGAAACTAAATTATTGCAAAGATGCAAAGTATTATTGGGGGAAATCAGTTGCCTGTTAATTCTTCCTGTAGAAATGTGAAATTAATCTGCCTCACATTCAGTTGATAATCATATTCTGATGAACCAAGCTGTTATCGTCCCACACCGGTCAAATAAAAAAACTGCGGTGCCATTTTTGAAAACCACACAGAAAGTTACCATAGGCTTCCATTCTGCCTGATGCTAAATCTGGCAGGATTACATCACAGAAAGTGGACTCAGCTAAGAGGATCACCCACCACCATACAGCTTGGGTGGGTCCTTGATGCCCTCCCAAGGTTTTCCCTGACTGTGGCAAAGGGTCTTCAGCATGAAAATCATCCTAACTCACATTATAAATGCACATAACTAAGCCAGATTCCTTAGATCACTTAATCAGGGCCTCTGGTGGCTAGAACTCAGGTATCTGTATTTTAACAAATTCCCAGGTGATTCTAATGCTCATTAAGAGACCTAACTCCCAGATGTGATTCAGGGTGTTGCAATCCCCCCCACACACCTTCCCTGAATGATTCTTTATTACTAGTTTCACACAACCAGGGCCCATCATCTTTCTTAGTCCCAGACATTTGAGTCACTGGAGTGTCCATGAGCTGCCCTGGCTCTCCCGAGATCCCCCTGCCACCCCGTTCAACTAGGCTTAAACCAACTCCACCTAGGGCACCAACTTTCTCATTTCTCTCCATGCAGCCAGATATGTAACTCTGGCCTCAGGTTGATTTTTTCTAGGAGAGATTTCATGACAATAACGTTTCTTTCCTTTTGTCCTAGCTGTTTTTTCAAAAAGAAAAAGAAAGAAGGAAGGGAGGGAGGAAAGAAGAGAGAGAGACAGAGAGAGATAAAAGAAAGAAAGAGAGAGAGAAAGAAAGAAAGACAGACAGACAGACAAAAAGGGGAAAAGGAAGAAAAGAAAAAGAAAACCCTGAATCTTTTCAAATCATAACAAACCGGAAATCATGTGCATTGGACCAAACATAATTTTCTTTCTCTTTTAAACTAGTCTTTAAGCTACAAAAATAGGATCATTAGAATGCATAGATATTTGTAAGTGAAGAACAAAATGAGCTGTGGAATGAAATGTGCTCTATCTTATAATGTCACTATGAGAATTAAATGAGAACACTAATATATAAAATGCTTAGCTCAGCATCCAGTACAGAGTAAATACTCAATAAATACTATCTGTTATTATCAATCCAGGCTGTTTTGGTATATGCTCAGAGCTGAGAAAGTCCCGGAATCAATCTATTCTAAAAACCACCTTTCTCCAGATAAGTAAACTAAAGCTCTGGGGGGTAAGAGTCTTACTCAACACTGCATAGCTACTGGCAGAACTAAGGCAGACAGTAGTGTATTCAAAAGCACAATTCCATATTCTTTTCACCACTCCATGAAAAATAGCTTTGTTCACACTCCTGACTGAAGTGTAGAACCAAGAAAGCCATAAGGTTTGGAATATGCCAGTCATTTTGAAGGTATGAGTTATGCCCAAGGAGTAAATGAAAGAATGAGTTATCAAGACCGAGTCTGTGAAAGCAATTAAATTATTACATGCCAGCAGATTGCTTTCCTGGGTTGGTTTTGTTGTTGTTATCGTTTTGGAGAAGGGGCATTTATCTCCCATCTTGGGTGGTTTCTTTTGTTTCTCTTGTGTTCAAGCACTTCACTTCAGGAAGTACACACACTATTATGCAGTATTTGGAGTCTTGTATGGTGAGAACTAGCTATGAACATAAAGGCATCACAAAGACTGTGCTGCTCTTAGGTTTAAATTTCTTTTCAACACAAGAGGGTGAAGAGAATCAAAGGACAAGCTACTCTTCTCATCCAGAATATAAAGGTAAAAGAGTTATGTGTCAGAAAGAGAAAGCAGATTACTATACAGTGTTTTAACTCTGCATTACATTTTTTTTCTGTATATATAATAGGTAACATGAACTATAATAATAGAAAAATGAAAAAACCGTCAATGTTTGCTAAACATGGATTTTACTATAAATAAGCTCTTACAGTAAACAGTGAAACATTGCTAGGGCTCTCTGATTGATATAATCTCAAATTTTTTATAGCCACATTGGCATTCTGTCTGTGAGGCACAAGTCTAGCAATGACTTCATTCTCTAGGATGAAGGATAATTGATCTTAACCTTCCTATCACTTTCCTTTAACTCAAAGCACTAATGCAATCGAAGGCACAGATAAATAAAAATTTCTGAAGGGAAAGAATGGCCCTGTGAAAGTTAACCTCCAAAGTACCTCCAAAAGGTACAAAGTACAACATATCGTAGAATCACGACTAATGAAATCCCTGTCCCGCAGAAGAGCAGCCAAAAAAAAATTTTTTTAAGAAAAATCCAAACTTTGAAGGACATAAAGTTTTTCTTCCAAAGCTAACAAAGGGGGAGTCCTACTATTAAACAAAACGCCAACAACTCAAATTTAAGCACTGCTCAAGCAGACTATTTACTTACATTAAATCTATTAATGTGGATGCTTTTATTACCACAAAACTAAAACATCTTACCAACTTTATCTCATCATCAACTAATCCTGATTTTCCACAAATAACATATACAGCCGAATACTGGCATTCTTGAAAACTGCACTTGACTGTATCAAGTTGCTTCTCTAAGACAGTTACTATTCCTATCTCTTTTCCCTTTCCTTTTTCTTCACTCACTGGTGATATTTACCATACTGTGCCCCAGAACGTGAACATCATATAGATAAATTGTATTTTGACCGGAACATTTTGCCAGGCTTTTTCAAACACATGTCAATGGTGGGAGTAAGGCAGAAATTTTACCACACTTTCCCAAATTGGGTCTGTGGAGACTGGGGAAGGTGTCATATTAGATTTAATATGTCTCTTTCCAAAACAATTAGAAACTCTCTTTGCTTTGCCTCTTCTATGTAAACATGGTAACATTCTCAAGGCAAGCTAATCCAGAAAACATACATCCATCCAACGCACACGCACAAGACACACACATACACAGTGGCCAGAAACAAGACCTTATCCAGGAACCCAGAGCCCAGCACCTTGCAGAGAAACTATCACCCCAGATAACCTTCACACACAAAGCGTACCTTGCTAATTCAAAGTCAAGGCACAAACGTATTTGGCTGGTAACAGTGGCATCACACTGAGCAGTGCAAACCCGCAACCGCACCCGCTCCCACCCTCTCTCTGCAAGGAGCACCTAACGCCTGTCCTAGCCAGGCTGGCACCCCGCCAGTCCCGAGTCGCTGCCGCTGCCCTGAAGCCACTCACCGTATCTGCAGTCGCAGTAGCCCCAGTCCACCTTGTCGTGGACGTTCCCATAGAAGCACCAGGGTCTGCCCACGCCGTCGGGGCTCCGGCAAAAGTTGTGGCGCTGCCCTCGTAGTTGAGCCCAGCCCGCCGGGGGCGACCGCTCGAGGAACGGTGGCACCTCTGCCCAACGCAGACAAGGGGCGCCGAAGTCCGTCATGTTGACCCAGGGCTCGCCGGCAGGGCAGTCCCCGGAGTGCGGCCGGGGCGTGTGTCCGGCGTGGACAGCGTGCAGGCGCGGGTCATGGAGCGCAGGCGGGGGGCGCAGGACGCGCGGGAGAAGGGGCGGCGGAGGCGTCCTCTGTGGCCGCTGCTGGGTAGGAAAGTGATAAGGAAACCGGGGACTTGGAGGGGGCGAATGGCGATGGCGATGGTGAAGGGGAAAATTGAGGACTGGATTAAAGCTGACCACTCCGGGGAGCGCCCCGAAAATCAGAGCCACCGCGAAGCGGGCGAGCGTCATGGTGCCAGAGCAGCGGGGTTTGGTCCATGCTCCCCCAGCTCGGCGGGTTCTGAAGGGAGGAGAGGAGGGGGCGGGGGCGGGGCTGCGCGTCGCCTGAATCCCCCACTCGAGCCCCCTCCCGTCCCTCGCGCGCTGACCGCCTGCCCCTCCCCACTTCGCCTCCTGCCGCGGGTCCCCCGCCGCGCCTCTGCTCGTGGACCTCCGGAGCCGTCGCGGGAGGGGAACCCCCCCCCGCGGAGCCTCGCTGTTGAAGAGGACCCGCAAAGAGAAGGAGCGGACCCGGCGGGCAGTGGTGGGGCCCGAGCCCTAGGTAGCCGGCAGTGGTGTGGGTCCGGGAACTCTGCCCCCTGGCTGCGGGCGCGGGGCCTACAGTCTCGCCCCGGTGCCGCACCTCAGCGCTGCCCCTGCCCGGCTCCCGGCTGTCAGCCCGCTGGGTCTGGCCAGACCAGCTGCTGGCACCGCGGCGGTCTCTCTGGGCTGGAGTCTAGCCCGTGGGTGCCAACGCGGGGGTCTGTCTTGGCTGACCCTTGCTTGCAGGCGGCACCGCCGTAGCCCCCGTCTGGCGGCTGCCAAGCCTGCCACCAGCCCCTGCAGCATCTCTCATCCTCCTCCCCACCCCGTGCCGAGCCTCGTTTCCCCTGTTTTGAAATCTTTAGAAGAAACGTGTGGATGGATTTAGTTGCACCTCTCCCCTGGTAAGTCCCGGGGTAAAAGTTATCAAAGCCCAGGAGGAATGTCGAAGCCATTTTATTGAGCTGTGAGCTCCTCAAGGACAAGACCACGTTTCGTTCCGCTTTATATCCCAGTGCTTAACACCGTAGCCAACACTTATTAGGCTCCAATAAACATTTGCTGAAATTAAATTCCTGAACCGACCCAGGGAAATCAGCTTGAGCCTTTTTCTATTTCCTGCCTCCCACTTTCCACCCGGTGTCCTGAACAACATCAGTTGTTTGGTTATTATTTGGATTCAGCGAGGTCCTCTTAATATCAAATTTCCTTTCTAACCAACAAAGACTTCATCCGTCCGGGTCTCCATCCTTTCCAAAAAGTCTATCCCTCTAACACCTGCTTCGTTTTTGCCGGGGCAGGGACTTGAGTTAAGCCTACTCATTTGCCTCTCCGAAGTGGACCGTGCCCGCCAGCAATTTTGTAGCTGCTTTCGACCTTAGCAAAGCCCTTTCAACAGCTCCCCCTACTTCTCCCCTCCCGCCACAAAAAAAGTTGGCTTAGAATTTTTTAAAAGATCACAGGAGATGGATGTTTTAGGATTTCCCCTTTCAGTTGTTCTGTCTTTGCCACTAAAATTAACAAGAGAAAGGAAGGCCGTGAAGAAGGTAATATTTTACTTTCTGGCATAATCATGTTTCATTGTGTTCTGTTTCGTTGTTGTTACTGTTGTTGTTAAACATATTTATTCACACCCCACCTGATTCTGTCCTGAGCAGGCTTGAGCACAGGGTAGTCTGTCTTTTGAACTCCACCCATAATATACTGTATCCTAAAGGAAACCTCAGCATGACATTATTGTTAAAACAGATTTCAGCTAGAAACTTATTAATTCCTTAAACCCAGCTCAGATAATCCATCTTAGTTTAACATTTTTGAATCATCTTATTGTTTTTTAATTTTTTCTGTCCTATTAATGAAATATTTGATCTTGATTCAGAGATAATTGGGCAAATAAATGATAATAGAAATCCAAGAATGTATTTATCAAATCTTTATTCAAGATGTTTTTGGGAGTTCCCGTTGTGACTCAACAGTAACATATCTGACTAGTATCCATGAGGATGGAGGTTCAATCCCTAGCCTCACTCAGTGGGTTAAGGATCCAGAGTTGCCGTGAGCTGCAGTGTAGTTTGCAGACACGGCTGAGATCTGGCTTTGCTGTAGCTGTGGCATAGGGTGGCAGCTACAGCTCCCATTTGACCTCTAGCCTGGGAACTTCCATATGCCATAGGTGTGGCCATAAAAAGCAAAAAATAAAATAAAATTAAATTTAAAAAAAGGTGTTTTTGTGGTTCCCACCATGGTGCAGTGGGTTAAGAATCCAACTGTAGCAGCTGGGTCACTGCTGAGGCACAGGCATTTCCACACTTGTGGCTTAGGTCTCAGCTGCTCTTAGTCAGTCCCTGGCCTGACTATGCCATGGATGCAGCCATAAAAACTTAAAAAAAAAAAAAATGTTCTTATTCAAGATGCTTTTATCCAAATGTAAATGTGATACCTGGAGGGGATAATCAACAAGATCCTACAGTACAGTGCAGAGAGCTACATTCAAAATCCAATGATAAACCATAATGGAAAAGAATATTTTTAAAAAGAGTGTGCGTATATGTGTGTGTGTGTAACTGAATCACTTTGCTGTACAGTAGAAATTAACACAACATTGCTAATCAAGAAAACTTCAATTAAAAAAGGCAAAAATTACACAAAACACGAAACTAAAGAAGCTATTTTGAAGTTCCTGTTGTGGCTCAGTGGTTAACAAACCTGGCTAGCATCAGTGAGGATGCGGATTCCATCCCTGGCCTCACTCAGTAGGTTAAGAATCCAGTGTTACCCTGAGCTGGGGTGTAGGTTGGAGACATGGCTCGGATCCAGAGTTGCTGTGGCTGTGGTGTAGGCCTGCAGCTACAGCTCTTATTGGACCCCTAGCCTGGGAACCTCCATATGCTTCAGGTGTGGCCCTAAAAAGCCAAAAAAAAAAAATATTTTTACCCACTGTTTCATTCTTTTAACTAATATTTTCCTAGCCCCAAAAGCACAGTTAAAACTACTGGGGAAAAGTGTTAGGGCATAATACATATCTGGGGAAGGCTGATTTTCTTATTTTAGTAGGGTCAACAGAGTTAATCAGTCATAGGTTCTTGGTAATTCTGAGAGAAAATCACTGTTTTCCTTCAGTACTGTCTCTCCACCTTCTGCCTCTCGCATGATGGTCCAGGAAGGCTCATCTTGGGATTTCAGTTGGCTTGCTTAGTCGCTACGTGGCGCCTGCTCCCATGGCTTTCACAATTCCTGGGTGTCTGGAGACGGGCAGAATACCCACACATCTATGTACCTCAGAGAGAGGAAAATAAAGAGGAAGAGGTGAGTAGAAGAGAAGGTGGTTGGAACAGAGCTCCAGAGAGGAGGGCCCTGGTGCAATCTGCACACATAAGGGGAGCTAAAGATCTTCCAAGTTCTCCTTACACTTAACAGACTATAGAGCTGACACATACAAAGTAGAGTTAGCCACAGAGAGTTCCACATCTGGATTTAATCGCTTCAGTTTTAAAGCATACCTTTCTGAGAAGATGAAATGGCATGTATATAACTGGACTGTAAAGTTAGGAGCCTCAATTTAGGTTTTTATTCTCTATTTACAGGCAACTATGACTTAAACAGACCTGCTCTTTATCTACGATTCCCCTCCTGTGCTCATCTTTTCCTTCCTTCTTTCATTCCTCCTGGCTGCTACCAACATACAGATGTTTAGGATTTCTAATTCCCTATCCAGTACCTGATGTGCATTTCTCTCTCCCATCTCCGTCACTTCACAGCGTATATGTTGGGGGAAGAGGGAGAAATTCTCTCCTTCTGCATCCCTTAAGCACCACCTTGCCACAGCTCCCTCCTCAGATGCTCCTGACCCTCTATCACAGACATTAAAGCCAAAAGAAATGGGGTGGCAACTCCATCATGTTACAACTGCTTTTTTTTTTTCTGTCTTCCAATCCCTTCAGCAGCAACAAAGGAGCAAGAGGAGGGAGCAGGAAAAAAAACAGATGACACTGTGCAGGCATTTCCCTCCACAACACATAGAAAGCCTTATGGGATTCCCCTAATCTTTTTTGTCACCTCTGCAACTTCTGATTTCATAAAGCAACCTCAGTGATTACAGCCCCAGGAGCTCAACTCTCCCCAGCTTCTCAGCCTATATCTTAGAAGGAAGGATGTGCAGCCTTGGGAGCCAGGGGAGGGGGCAATGAATACACTTGCATGTCTGTACTTTCCTGTGGCAACTATGTTATATGTTATATGCAAACATTTGGTTTTATGGGGGTCTAGGGGATTTTTTGTTTGTTTGTTTGTTTATCATGCTCAAAACATGCAGAAGTTCCCGGGCCAGGGATCAAACCTACCCACAGCAATGACCCAGGCCACTGCAGTGACAATGCCAGATTGTTAATCTGCTGTACCACAAGAAAACTTCTAGGGGATCACTTTACTTTACATACATGATAGGCTGAATAGCTCTCATATAGTTTGATTTAGAAATACAACTAATATGCATATTATTTTTTACAGAGTTCCAAAACCAACATACCAAATAACTTTTAGAAAAGTTCCATTTACAATTTGGGTACTGCCTGTATTTGGAAAAGCTAAGAGTTTTCAAACATATAGCATTAAAGCAGTATTTACTTGTACATTTCCAAGTGCAAAAAAAGTTTTTAAAAAACACTGAGCGCTGCTCTTTGACATAAAAGAAAAAATATATATCAAATAATACCAATAATACAAGTCCCTGTCTAGGGACTGGGAGAGATTTGAAATTATAAGACATTATCTGGGGAGTTCCCATTGTGACTCAGTAGTTATTGAACATGACTAGTATCCATGAGGACTCAGGCTCGATCGCTGGCCTTGCTCAGTGGGTTAAGGACCTGGTGTTGCTGTAAGCTATGATATAGGTCACAGATGCAGCTCAGATTCCGAGTTGCTGTGGCTGTGGTGTAGGCCGGCAGCTACAGATCCAATTGGCCCCTAGCCAGGGAACCTCCATATACCATGGGTAAGGCCCTAAAAAGACAAAAAAGATTTAAAAAAAAAAAAAAAGGCATTATTGGACCTCTGCTAAGGTGAGGAAATAAAAGGACACATAATATTTCGTGAGAAGTTGAAGAAAATAAAAGGTCCAGAAAATAAGTAATCAATTGCTAAGTGAATGTTACATTGATTTTGGGCAGAGGACCGCTGTGGGTAGGAGGTCCCTGGCAGTGGAGGCAGTTTGTACCTCTGCTTTGTGTGGGTCACACTCGTCTGTGCCCGTGCTCTGATATGAGGATGTTTGAGGACCCACAACTGCAACAGCTGTTCTACATTAAGTGTATTAACCATGTATAAGGGCCGTAGCCCTTACATACATTGTCCAAGAGTGAAAGAAAAGTTCTGCTTGGCTCATGTTCATAATGCTCCCAAGAGGCTTTTGATCTCTGTCTTTCTCATTGTTTGTTTATTTATTTGCTCATGCCTGTGGCATATGGGAAGTTGCCAGGCCAGGGACTGAACCTGAGCCACAGCAGCGACCCGAGCCGCTGCAGTGGCAATGCCAGATGTTTAACCCACAGCGTCACAAGGGAACACAGATTTTTCTCATTACTTTAAAATTGAATTTTATGAAACAAAATACTTTTTAGTCTCCATTTATTTTTTAAAACTCATCTCACCTTGGTATAATCCCTATATGAAAATTAATTCTACAGATTCATTTCCAGGCTTATCCAAATTATACACACTGTATATAAGGAATATAGGTATCTCCCAAAAAAGAAAAAAAAAAGTTAATTCATCTTTGCAATCAAACTGGTACTCAATCTGGCTTTAGCTCCTACTCACCGTGGGATCTTCAGCAAATTCCTTTTCTTCTCTAAGCCAAAGTTTCAACATCTATGATAAAGGGACAGTAATTGTGCTTACAGGAGAGATCTCTGCAAGGGGTAACTGAGATAACGCACATAAACTGTTGAACCTAGTATTCAGTAAGTATCAATTTATGGTAGATTAGCCTCAGTATCTGCCTGTGAATTCCTAACCCTGTGAAAACATGCCCCATTGAAGCAGGAAATGTGTCCAGATTTCCCTCCTTGTCATGCTTCTGCCTCTTGTTGCACCCCAGAAACCTCCCCTAATGTGAGTGATGAGCCCTAGCTCTGCTCACTTGAGGGCCAGTCATCTCTGATGTGTTTTCCCTTTTTCCTCTCAACGAGTTTAGCCCCTGAAAGCCAAACTACTAACTTTTTCAATTTGAAACACTTTTCCTGAAGACTTTGCCTAAGGATAATAAGTGGTTTTCAAATCCCTCAGGTGCAAATGGGCTGTGGCCACAGATGAAAAGAGTAAAGAGATTGAAAGAAAAGCCTAGCTACAACAGCTAGCCAGTGATCAGGGAAGCACAGAATTTCTGTGCTGAAAAGGACTCAGAGCTCCAGCTTTCTGTCAAATGCAGGAATCCTTTCCAGAACTTCCTGACAAGTGGACTTCCAGGTATTTATTGAAAACTATCAGTGACAGAAATTTCTACTTGGAAGCCAGCACACTCCATCTCTAGAAAATCCAAATTGTTAGGGAAATCTTCCCATCTACTAAGCTAGGAGTTGCCTCCAGATAGAAACCCACTTTATCTAGCTATGATTCTTGTTCTGCCCTCCTATTGATTTGGTGTCAATTTAGAATCCAGCAGACCTGAGTTCAAATCTCCATCAAATTATTTACTAGATTCTTGGCCTCCAGGGGGCACTAAAGGCCCCTTTCTCCCCTACTTTTATCCACCTTCAAAAGAGAGAGGTCCTGATTTGGAGGGGTGCAGATTCAAGAAAAGCAGCTGATTCACATTACTAGACTCCTTTAATAGTATTCTCATGGGAGAGAGAAATAAGCCTGTATAGGCGTAAGGGGTCAATGTGCTATTTTCCCTCCTTTTGCTTAGTGTTTTTCCTACTTCATCGCTGGAATGTTAAGGGCTGTAAAGTTGAAATTTGGGCATGGGTTGAGGTTGAAAAGTAGGGAAAGAAGCAGTTTAGCTATTTGGCCGTTGCCCTATTGCTAGGAAACTACTTTGGGGTTTGAGATCAAAGCCGCAGCTAATTGTAAAAGCCTGCATTTGCCTGGGCTTGTATCCTATGCATATGTCCTCTGGAGAACTCATTGCCTGAGGAGGGGGTGGGGTCTGTGGGTGAGAGTGGACATGGGATTTATGGGTCCTAGAGCTCCCTTCATCCCTCAATCACTGCTAACCTCTTTTAAAATATAGTTTGCCTCTCTGTAATATAAAGATAATTCTATTTTACAAAGTTGTAAGGACTAGAGACAGGATGCTAAGTGCTGGACAATGAACAAATGACCATCATTTAAGTATGTGAAGACAGTTACTGGAACAAATGTGACAGTAAATTGCAGCTCATAGAATTAAAAACAATACCTCAGGAAGTTCCCATCGTGGCTCAGTAGTAACAAACCTGACTAGGATCTATGAGGATGCGGGTTCGATCCCTGGCCTCACTCAGTGGGTTAAGGCTTGGCGTTGTTGTGGCTGTGGTGTAGGCCAGTGGCTGTAGCTCTGATTAGACCCCTAGCCTGGGAACCTCCATATGCCACAGGTGCAGCCCTAAAAAGCAAAACAAACAAACAAACAAAAAACCTCAGTTATTATTTGCCCATTGCAGATTACAGCGGAAAAAAAAAATGTTGCCCTTATTTCAAGTACCACACTATGATTGCATTAATTTCTCCACAGTCTCATAATATTTGGCTCTTATGCAATAAACACAAAATTACCTAAACTCTTGTCCATCTGACCAAATGCCCCATATGCTTTAAAGCCCTATTCAAACTGTGAAATCTTCCCTAACCAAATTGTGTTCTTGAAATATTCATTAGTCTGGCATGCTGCACAGAATTTCCACCCTCACAACCACAATTGTTCCAGACTTGTCTTCATTATAAACTCCCCCATGGAATGAATTTTTCATTTCATAGTGATTGACCCTTAAATGGCAGCCAAGAGGCAATGGAATATTATTCCATGCAGTAGCACTAAAAAGAATTACTCAGTATGAAAAGACATGGAGGTATCTTAATTACATGTCACTAAGTGAAATAAACCAATCTGAAAAGACTATATAGTAAATTATTTCAACTATATGACATTCTGGAAAAGGCAAAACTATTGAGGTAGTAAAAAGATCAGTGGTTGTCAGCGGTTGAGATGTAGGGGTCAGGATGAACAGACAGAGCACAGAGAACTTTTGGCCACACCTGCAGCATATGGAAGGCGAGGGATCAAACCCATGTCACAGCAGCAACCTAAGCCTCTGCAGTGACAATGCCAGATCCTTAATCCACTGTGCCACAAGGGAACTCCATGGAGCAGTAAAAATACTTTGCATGATACTATAATAGTGGATGTGTCATTATACATTTGTCCAAACACATAGAATATATAACACCAAAAGTGAGCTGCAATGTAAACTATGGACTTTGGGTAATTATGATGTGTTGGGTTTTTCAGTTGTAGGAAGTAAAGCATCTCCTGGGAGATGCTGATAATGGAAGAGACTGTGCATGAGTGGTACAGATGATATATGGGAAATCTGTATACTTTCCCCTCAATTTTGCTATAAACCCAATACTGCTCTTTAAAAAAAAAGTCAGTTTTTAAAAAATGGCTTCCAATAAACAGTGAACAAATGAGATCCTCAAATAAAATGCAAATAAGCTTTAAAATTTTTTATAATACGGTAGTGTAGTGCCTACAAGAGAGATCACAGACTAGCAGCCAGCATGATGACATGCCACCCAACTTCCCATCGTGGCTCAGTGATTAACAAATCCAACTAGGAACCATGAGGTTGCGGGTTCGATCCCTGGCCTTGCTCAATGGGTTAAGGATCTGGCGTTGCCATGAGCTGTGGTGTAGGTCGCAGACATGGCTTGGATCCCACGTTGCTGTGGCTCTGGTGTAGGCTGGCAGCAACGGCTCCAATTAGACCCCTAGCCTGGGAACCTCCATGTGCCGTGGGAGCCGCCCTAGAAAAAGACAAAGATAAGTAAGTAGATGAATAAATAAATAAATAAATAAATAAATAAATAAATAAATAAAATGACATGCCACCCAGATATATGAAAAGCATTTAAATAATTGAACTTCATGCATTGTTTAAAAATCGGTAGCTCACCCATAAAATTATGGATTACTAGCTTCTGTTGTGTATCTGTTCAAAAGCTTTTGGCTGCAAGTAAAAGACACTTCAAACTGGCTTAAAATCAGATATATTAAAGGATTATATGATCTCATACAATAGGAAGTACCAAGTTCTCCAGACTGATGGCCTCAGTGCCTCACCATGCCGTGGAAGTGCCAGGCTCTTTATCTCTGCTTGGCCATCTTAATGCTGGCTTCATGTTCACCCTAACCCCAAAGTACAAGACATTACATCTAGATAGAGCCCATTTCAGAAGAAGAAAAGAGACTTGTTCTTTCTGTGCCTCTTTTTCAGGAGCAAAGTAATGTTTCCCAGAAGCTTCTTAGGAGATGTCCTCTCATAGCTCATAGGCTATTACTAGGTCACATGCTTGTTCTTGAAACATTCGGTACCTGGGAGGATAGGCTTACTATGACCAGCTTGGACTAATTATCTGGGAGCTTGGGAAGAGATCAATCTATATATTACTATACCTTGAAAAATGGAAAGATATGACGCTATCGCAATGCTAATTATCACGCGACAACAAATGTCCATAGCTGTTTCCATCCTTCGACTTAGGGAACAGTCCTCAGTTCAGCATGGTCATTATCTGCCTGGACTTTGTAAGTGTTTGAGTTTACTACACCTAGTTTATACATTTTTATCTGGCAGGAATTTCATGCTAAATTATGTTATTTCACAGGTATTTCAGCCTATGAATTCTGGAGATTAATGATGAATGGGTAATTGTGTTAGTATCGATAGCAACATAAATTTTTGTCCCACAGCTTAGTAGCTTAAAACAACAAGTATTTATCATCTCACAGAGTTTCTGGGAGTGGCCAAGCTGGGTGGTTTAGGCTCAAGGTCTCTTATGAGGTTGCAGTGCAGGATGATGGGACTGCAGTTATCTGAAGGCTTTCCTGGGCTAGAGAATCTGCGTTCAAGCTCCCTTCTGAAGTCGTTGGCTGGAGCCTCTGTTTCTTACGTGGAAGTCTCCATTAGGCCACTCTCAACATGGCTTTGGCTACCCCCAGTGCCGGTGACCCAAAAGAGCAAGAGAGTGACCAGGAAGTTGTCAGTTTTAACCTAATCTCAGAAGCGACCTACCATCACTTCTGCCATATTCTGTTGCTCACCAAGTAAACTAAACCTGGTACAGGGCAGGAAGAGTGTGAATTCCAGGAGATGGAGATCATTGGGAGCTGTCTTTGAGGCTGGCTACCTTAGTTACAGTCTGCAAAATTGCTCTCTTGACAGAGAATTTAAACAGATACTTACTTGCTTTGAGACTATAAGAATTTTCAAAATGCTAGATATCTTGGGAGTGCATTGTCGTGGTGTTTTTTTGTTTTTTTTTGGGGGGGTTTTTTTTTTTTGGTCTTTTTAGGGCTGCATGTGCAGCATATGGAAGGAAGTCCCCAGGCTAGAGGTCAAATGGGAGCTGAAGCTGCCAGCCTACACCACAGCCACAGCGATGCCAGATCCAAGCCACATCTGCGACCTACACTGAAGCTCACAACAATGCTGGATCCTTAACCCACTGAGCAGGGCCAGGAATTGTACCTGTGTCCTCATGGATACTAGTCAGGTACGTTACCGCTGAGCCACGGTGGGAACTCCAGGAGTGCATTGTCAATTAAACAATCACTTTACATGAAACACATGGTCAGCCATGAGCAAAGGTGTCTTAATTTCCCCAGAGATACATCTCCCACTCTACATTATAAGCAGACTCAGTCTTGGTTTTTTGTTTGTTTTGGTTTTTTGTTTTTTGTCTAGTTGCAAGAAAAAAAATTTTTTTATCAATGAATTCAGGTATCCAGACTCCTAGTAAAAACTCCGAAGTATACTGGCTACGTGATAGGACTTAATGTGTCAACGGGTCTGGAGTTATTAACATTTTAACACAGACAAAAGAATGCATGGAATGGACAAAGGAATTATGGGCTTTCAGGCATTCCTTGAACTGAATCCCAGGGGAGCAGAAATTTGGATAAGGAAGATGCCTCCTGCAAATATATCACTCGTAAATCTGTCCATATTAGAATATTCCTGAAGACAAAGAAACATAAAGCAAAACAAAAATAGCCATGGTTTAATTTGATGAGAAGATTACAAACCTTTTCAGTTAAATTGCATTCATCATCTGTAAAATAACTCCCAGCATTTTGTAATGCAACACAGTTTCTTGTCCAAGAAATTAAGCACATTACTGTGGCTTTCCTACACACCCTCATCCACACAAAACCCCTTAATGAAGACATATTTATGGATAACCCTGCTATAACAACTAGAAACAAAATTTACTGGTGAAGCTGAAATCAGAAAGAATTTCTTTTTTTCTCCCTTCCATAAAACAGTTACATTGTGAAGAACATATACCCTCTTTTGGAGACTGAAAGATGGTTACAATTTTGAAACAGAGACTCATTGGCAGTATTTATAGCTGGGTTGTGTAATACAGCAAACTCAGGGCCTTAAAAATGATGCTACACTAGACTAGCCTTTATTTTTAGAAGGCTTAGAAAACCTCTACCCAGTGTAAAAAGGCTCTGCATATGACTAAATGTTCTTTGCTATCAAATAGTCATTAGAAAAATGAAATATGGCCGGTCAATCAACAGGAAAAACAATACTTGGCACGTAGTATCAGTTCTGTTTGGAGCTCATAGCTGAGTCAAAGCCAACGCAGCTTTGTGGAAGGTGCTGGTTTCCATCTAAGAGCCTGAAATAGGAAATGTTAACTAGTAAGGTTTTGTTCTGTGAAATAATGGCATTTATTCATGTGGAATGCTTGTCTTCAGAAATGCTTTAGGTAAATAATTTTAAAGACTCAAGGAAACTTTGAATAGCATTAACCTTTGGAACTTAACTGGCTCAACAGGGCATATAATGATTAAAGTATAAGGAAGTAACCTCTTAAGAAATAGATCTCTTGAAGAGTTTAAAGTGTTTAAACACTGAAAGTCAACACAGAAACCTGTATAATAATATGAGTTTTGAGAATATTGATAACACCATGATTTTTTTTACTGTGATATATAACAGAACTAAAAACAATAATTTTATACTTTATAATTTTCTATATTCTTTTATATTCAAAATATGTTTAATAAATATTTAGAAAGAAAGAGCACAAAGAATAATACAAGTATCTTTGATGTACACCCATTTAGTGGCATAGAAGTGATTACCTGAACATATACTGAATTCTTCATGAGAAAGAATTTTTCTCAAGTGGTTGGATGAATTTTTTTTTTTTTTTTTTTTAGGTCTTTTAGATCCACTCCTGAGGCATATGGAGGTTCCCAGGCTAGGGGTCAGATCGGAGCTTCAGCTGCCGGCCACGGCCACAGCAATGCCTGATCCAGGCTGCGTCTGCGACCCACACCACAGCTTACAGCAAAGATAGATCCTTAACCCACTGAGCGAGGCCAGGGATTGAGCCTGCAGCCTCATGGATACTAGTCAGATTGGTTTCCACTGAGCCATGATGGGAACTTTTTTTTTTTTTAATTTTTTTATTACTCAAATGAATTTATCACATCTGTAGTTGTATAATGATCATAACAATCCAATTTCACAGGACTTCTATCCCACAGCCCAAGCACATTCCCCCACCCCCCAAACTGTCTCCTCCGGAGACCATAAGTTTTTCAATGTCTGTGAGTCAGCAGCATCTGTTCTGCAAAGAAGTTCAGTCTTTTTCAGATTCCACATGTATCTTGAGTGAGGTATTTGAACTTAACTCACTTCTGCATCCTCATTAGTTAGTACAAACTTATCAATAAATATTTCTTGCTGACTCTATCTTCAGTCTCTTACCTACCTCTCTCTCTCTCTCTCTCTTTTTTTTTTTTTTTTGGCTTTTTGCCATTTCTTGGGCCCCACGGCATATGGAGGTTCCCAGGCTAGGGGTCGAATTGGAGCTGTAGCCACCGGCCTACACCAGAGCCACAGCAACGCCAGATCCAAGCCGCATCTGCGACCTACACCACAGCTCACGGCAACACCAGATCCTTAACCCACTGAGCAAGGCCAGGGATCAAACCTGCAACCTCATGGTTCCTAGTCGGATTCGTTAACCACTGTGCCACGACGGGAACTCCTTACCTACCTCTCTTAATGGTCAGTGGCTTACCTTTGTGAGATGGCTGGCTGAAGTTAAATGCACAAGATGCAATGGAATGCAGAGTTTTTCCCCTGCAAATTAAATGGGCCTTTATGGAAAATTCTAAAGGGATTGTAACCTATACAATTTCTAAGTGTCTGGAGATGAATTTGGAAAAATGACATTTTTTTTTTTTCTTTGCCATGCCCATGACATGCGTAAGTTCCCGGGCCAAGGATCCAACTTGTGCCACAGATGCAACTGGAGGCATAGCTTGTGACAACACTGGATCCTTAACTCACTATTGCGGAGTTTCACTAGGAAACCCCCAACGATTTTTTAAAAAGTGTTTTTTAGTGGTCAGGGTAAATCATACAAATGCAAAATCAACCAGGGAACTTATACAACCACACTATATATCTCTTTTCCAAATACTGAGGAATGCTGAGATTTCACTGTTTTTTATACAGCTTCACTTTAGCTGCCAGGGCTCCTGAGTTTTCAGGATATTAAACAATATTACAAAAAATTCTAAATGAAAAATAAATTATTCTATTTAAATCAGCAAAAATTAACATATACTATGTTCAGGAAAAACAGATCTGATATTTTGGGACGTTATAAAGTTGAAAAAAAATCAACTGATATTTTGATATTTCAAAAAAGAAATATCAGAGTTCCCTTGTGGTGCAGCAGGTTAAGGGTTTGGCATTGTCACAGTAGAGGCTGAAGTCACTGCTGTGGCACAGGTCCAATCCCTGGCCCTGGGAACTTCTGCATGCCTCCAGTTTGGCCAAAAAAGAAAAGAAAAGAAAAAATAAAAGAAATACTATTAATAATACTGCTGTATTTAGGCGTTCCCATAGTGGCTCAGCAGAAATGAATCCAACTGGTAACCATGAGGTTGCCAGTTCTATCCCTGTCCTCACTCAGTAGGTTAAGGATCGGCATTGTCGTGAGCTGTGGTGTAGTTTGCAGATGTGGCTTGGATCCTGCATTGCTGTAGCTGTGGAGTAGGCCAGCAGCTACAGCTCCAATTCGACCCCTCACCTGGGAACCTCCATATGCCATGAGTGTGGACTTAAAAAGCAAAAAATAAAACAAAGCAAAAATCACTGCTGTATTTAAAGAAGAAAAAGAAGTTCCCATTATGGCTCAGTGGGTTAAGGACCCATTGTTGTCTCCATGAGGATGCAGGTTCAATCCCTGGCCTTGCTCAATGGATTAACGATCCAGAATTGCCACAAGCTGCAGTGTAGGTCACAGCTGCAGCTCTGATTTGACCCCTGGCCCAGGAACTTCCATATGCCATGGGTATGGCCATAAAAAGAAAAAAAGAGAGAGAGAGACTGTATTAATAATGCTTCTGTAAACGGACCCTGACTAAAAATGATTTGACTTAATGATTTTTTTGACTTTATGGTGGTACAATATTCGTTAAGTAGAAACCATACTTTGAGTTTCGAACTTTGATCCTGTTCTAGACTAGTATTGCACAATATGATCTTGCCATGCTGGGTAGCAGCAGCCACAGCTGCCAGTTAGCCCCACGATCACAGCAATAAACAAACAACACATATCCATTCTGTCCCCACACAAACATTCTTTTCACTTCCAGTGTAGTATTCATATATGAGCTATTCAACACTTTATTATAAAATAGGCTCCATGTAGATGGTTTTGCCCAACTGTGGGCTAATGTAAGTGTTCTGAGCACATTTAAGGTAAGTGAAGCTAAGCTGAGATTATCAATGCGTTAGGTGTCTTAAATGCTTTTTCAATATACAAGGTATTTTCAACTTAAGTTTATTGGGATTAACCCCATGGTAAGTCAAGGAAGAGGTGTATTTCAAAGAGAAACTCACATTCTGTACACTTGAATATTCCTAAACCTAAGTAAAACGTAGAGCTCGGGAATTTTTATGATCACTTACTTTTATTTGCAAATAATAGAATCAAGAGTTTCTCTTTTTGTATAACTCACTACGTATCTACCATAATTTGTTCCAAACTGAACTGTATGAACTGTATTATGAATGCCAACTTAAACTTTAAATTAACGAACAAGAAGCAAAAATATGAAGAATAACTATAAATAATAAACCTAATAAATACTAGATTAAAAATATGTACTTATTCCTTCAGATTTGAAACCCTCCCATTCAAAGCTTACATTAGCAGCATACAATTTATAAGCAGGGGAAGAGTCAAAGTGACTGTCCTGACAATTTCGGTTCAATAATATGAGGTGACATTAATTGAATACTTACATTCAAGTTTCTGTACTACCTTATCAAACATTCATTTAATACATATTTATTAATATTTCCCAAATTCCATAATATAGGCATTATTATCCTTGAAAAAAGAATAGAAGAGGAAACTGAGGCTTAGGGAATTTAACTTGCCTAAATCTGTACTGGTAGTAAGTGACTAAGATCCCCAGGCAGGCCCTTAACAACTATGTTGCAGAAGAGAGAAGTTTTATTTTCAACCAAGTTACCCTGATTGTTAGCTTCAACTATGAATTTCAGTACATTCAATTCATCCTTTCTCAAAAGCAAAGCAAAGATAGCAGACTTCATTAACCTACAAATCTATATTAAACCAAATACTGGAGTCAGGCTTTAGTTCACTGCAACTGTACAGCCATAGAAAAGTAGATTTAAGGGACGTGACGTACTGATTTGAGTTCAGTGCCTGAATTGGTCAGGTAGATCTTCACACTTGAGCTTCATCTGACTATACAGATCTGACCTGTTGAAAAGCTGAAAAACCAAATCAGAGTATTACAGCTGATGAGAGACCACCACGTGCCACTGAACTGAACACCTGACCTGGTTATGATTTTATCGCATAGGCGAGTTGTTTTGTTTGTGTTTTGTCTTTTTAGGGCTGTATCCGTGGCATCTGGAGGTTCCCCAACTAGGGCTCTAATTGGAGCCGTAGCAACTGACCCATACCACAGCCACAGCAATGCCTGATCCTTCGCCCACTGAGCAAGGTCAGGGATGGAACTAACATCCTCATGGATGCTAGTCAGATTTGTTTCTGCTGAGCCATGACAGGAACTCCTCAAAGTCTCGTACTAATGGCATAATTTGGCTGTTACCCATGCAAGCTCTGGGCTCGGATATCTTGGATTCAAATCAGTCTCAGTAGACTATATCAATTTTACCACTTGGGTAAATTACATAACTTCTTTCTTAATTGAAGTGTACTTGATTTACAATGTTGTGTTAATTTCTGCAGTACAGCAAAGTGATTTAGTTATACATATATATATGCATTAAACATTTTTTTTCCATTATGGTTTATTATAGGATATTGAATATGGTTCCCTGTGCTATATGGTAGGACCTTGTTGTTTATCTGGGCAAGTTACATAACTTCTATAAGCTTTCTAAAACTGCTATGAGAATTAAGTGGGATAATTTCTGTAAAGTACTTATTTTGGTCTGGATCTTTTATTTGAGAGAGAGACTGAGAAGGATTAAAAGAGTATTCATTAAAGAAAAAGTAAGAAGTATTTAGTTCATAAACTGTTCTTATTAAAAATAATAAAAAGTTATTTGAAAACTGCTCTTCATTATCAGAAATATCTTTCAAAGAAATTATATAAATATTATGGCTCTCTGGTCTCAAGAGACCAGACTTATTATCACTTAAGGCAAGTTGCTTACTTCTTTTAGCTCAGTTTACTCATCTGCAAAATGAGGATAACTCTAATACTTGGCTCAGGGGCAATCATTGTTTGATGATTAAATAAAATAATGCAATAACAGCATAATACTTGGTGTACAGTAAGTTATGGATAAATTATAGCTATTAATATTATTGTTAAAATTATTATTAATAAAAAATTAGTATGGGAGTTCCTATTGTGGCTCAGTGGAAATGAACTGGACTGGTATCCATAAGGTTGTGGGTTTGATCCCTGGCCTCACTCAATGGGTTAAAGATCTAGCGTTGCCATGAGCTGTGGTGTAGTTCGCAGACATGGCTTGGATCCCACGTTGCTGTGGCTGTGGCTGGCAGCTGTAACTCCAATTCGACCCCTAGCCTGGGAACTTCCATATGCCACAGGTATACCTCCCCCTCAAAAAAAAAGTACAAAATAGAACATCTAAAGTTCAAGAGAAAGGAGATGAAAAGAATGTTGGCTTTTCTCTACCACTCTCAGTTGGATTTGGCCCCAGACTAGAGGCCACTAGACTGTCTTCTGAGAAAGGAGTGGGAGAGGAAGTCTGGACATGGTCTAGTGAAGCCACAAGTTCAATAACAGCTAGACTCAGCCTGCCCAGGAGCCAGGTAAACATTAGCCTCTCTGGTCTCAAGTGGTGGTTGCTTAAGAGCAAGCATAGCAATCTTCTGCCAAGCAAAAATACTGATCCATAAACATAAATGTTGCCTGAAAGGACGCCTACCCTTCGGTATTTATTCTGTTGTTTAGAAAGGAAAAACAGATTGCTAGTTTCTGAAAATTCTAAGGTGCTCACCTTTTGCTTCTGCATGAATTCCCCAATAACAGGTCAAAGGAATTGAAAGAAATTCCCTTTCCTCAGCCTCAGATAACTAAAGGATCCAAGGCCTCTCCACGTAGGCTGTGGTCCATTTTACTCTTCTTCCTTCTCCCACACCTCCTCCAGCACAAACACTCTTTGAAAGGTCCCTATATCCTTGGCAAATTTCTGATAGGTAACTTTTCCCTTGGCAAAGGGGATGTGACAGTCAAGGTGACCATTCAAAATAGATTTCCTAATTTTTTCCTTAACATTAGCAAATAAATTCTTTGTATTGTCACTATTACCTCTAAACAAGGGGGCACTCTATTGTCCAGTGGACAGCACATAGATTGTCAACCAATGTACATTATATCAAATTCTCCTCAGCCACTTAACAGCTCAGACCTTGGCTAGTTTCTCTCTGAGTTGCATCTGGGGGTGACAGTGCCACCTCAAAGTGACATTGTGCAGGGGTGTGAAAAATGCTGTGTTGGCTGTTTCATGTCCACTCAACAGATGGTATGTTTTCTGTTTCTTTTCTTTTTTCCCCCTCTGTCTAAGCTTAGTATTTGTTCAATATCACTGAAAGGCTAACGGTATTTTCCTACCAAAGCATGTTGAGTCAAGATGCACTTTCACAATTCAGACTGAAGTAGACTGTTCAGGAAAAGTTGTTAGAGATCCTTGAGAACATGCTAAACTTAAAAAAAAAAAACAAAAAAAACAGAAAAACCTCCCCCAGTGTGTATTTGGGGCCCTGAAATCCAGTAAATAATGTGTATTTACTTAAAAGCTCAGCTTCTTTGGGAAAGAAGTGAACTTTCTTTGCCTTTTAAATTGGTAGACAAAGGAATTCAGATCAAATTAAAGTGTCGTTAAGGCTCTGAAACATAAAACAAATGAATACTTCCTCTAAGGACTAAATCGCACACTGATACTTTATTGGGTTCTCACACAGGAATATAAAACACTTAGGACATTAAATTTTATCTATGGAGTGTTTGTTGTTGTTTAATGACGATATCAGTGGTAATGACCTCCGTTTTCCCCTGGATTTCAAATACCAACCATGACAACCAAGACACTGAGTCTCCAATGATCGCTGGGGTTCCTAGCTACTGCCGACAGCAGCCCTGAGGGTTTTGCCTTTTCCTCTGGAGCACAGATTTCTAAACCAAAGATTGCTGACATTTTGAGTGTCACCCAGTTTTTAGCTCTTTACTACTACAGGGGCCCTATAACCAGGGTAGCCCTCTTTTTTCTATATCCTCCTAGAACAATGCTGGTTTAAAGGATTCTGACTTTTCCTCTTTTTCTGAACCTTCTCTGGATCAAAACTTTCCTCTACTTTAATCTTCCTTTTAAATTCTCTTTGCAATTAAAAGAAACTGTTTCCATGTGGCCTATCCTGCTGACTTTGTCTTCAACTTTTTGTCCTTCATTTTCTTTCTCTGGCCACACTGTGTTTTTATTGTTGTTGTTCATTTTGTCCTCCAAATTATCAAGTTCATTGCTATTTCAGGCCCCTTGTACTAGTTACTCCCTCTTCAAGGATGGCCCTCCTAGGGGCCTTTGCAGGGCCAGCTCTTCAGCTCTTAGATCTCAAATACCACCTCCCCAGATAAGTCTCTCCACTCCTGGCCTAAAACATTCACAGTCAAACCTCCCTCCAAGTCACTCTCCATCTCATTAAACTTTTCTCATTCCTTCATGGCACCTACTACTATCTGAAATGATCTTTTTCCTTTGCTACATTTATTATCTGACTCCACACTCTGGGAGGTAGTGTATCGTCTGACCCCACGCTCTGGGAGGTAAGGTCCATTAGGGCAGGGATCTTGCCACTTTTGCTCTCCACGAAAACCCCTGGTGTTTGGCACAGTGCCCATAGAGACATCACAAATAATTTCTTGAAGGAGTAAATGAATGAATCAATGACTGGCTTCATCCTTTCTCTACCTATCTAAATCTTACCAATTATCAAGGTCCATTTTTTTTTCCCACTAGAAATAGCCTTCTAGAGGACTCTGGTCCACAATGCTGATCAAAATAATAGTCCTTGTTTTTCAAAGCACTCGCCCATCTTAGAATCCCTCACCATTCGCCCTAAGTTCCAATGGCTAGTCAGTCCACCCCAATGATTGCCCTTGATTTAGGTTGGAATTAATCAAATTTGATCCCAGGCAGCTCTGAGAAACTATTCAGTGAGTATGTAGTAACTCCTGAAAGCATTAGTCCCAAAACTTAGCTCAAGATTCTCAAGAATGTTGCTAACACCTGGCCTCTGTGCACCAATGCTGACCTGAATTTCCAAGACAGGTTTGGGTGAAGGAGAAAAGAACAGCTTTATTGCTTTGCCAGGTAAAGGAGGACACAGCATGCCTTTAAAAACTGTGTGTCCCATACAGAAGAATTTTGCGAGGAGTTTTATAGTGATGGTTCCAGGGTGAAGCTGCTGATAAGGATCAAGGCCTGCATTCCTTTAACCTGGCCTCAGGAGGTCTCCTGATTAAGCTTCTGTGGTTCCTTTAATTTGGTCTCAGGTGGTCTCCTGATGTGCTTCCGGGGTTCTTGAGGTTATCAAACTGTAACTTTCTCTCTGGAATGAAGAACGCTTCATCAAGTGCTTACATCTTCCATTTGCTGGGAGTTTTAGTTTTGCAGAAGAGCTCAAAGTGTTGTTCTGTGTATCCCTTGAGGTGGAACCTGGGCCCTGCCTGGCCCAAGGCTGCACTATTTTTTTCTTGACTGATCCTCCCTTGTCTACGAATCCCCTTCCTTCCCTGGTTACCAACAGTTTGAACCTACCCTTCAGAACTCAGGGAAGGTCATGGAGGTTGAAGTCTATTCCCTACAAACAAGGAACCCTGCAAGTCTGGCTCAGTTTCAAGAGTGCCACCAGCCTATTTCAGACAATATATTTTAAGAAGAAATGCAGTATAATCCCGGATTTTCATACCAGCCTGCTCAAGACCGTGAGGACCCCCACCCTGGCCCAGCCCAGTCTTGGCTGTAACCGACGTGCAGAAACCAAGGTAAGCCCTATGTAAAATAGATAAGTTAAAAAGCAATAAATAAACTCTGTACTTCTTGCTTTTCCACATTCCTCACTTTGGGCACCCTTTGCCCCCTGGAGGAGGAAGCCTCCTGAATTGGATCCCCTTTCTTAGATCTGGTGTTATCCAGACCCAAAAGTGGTTTCAGGAGTACAACCTTCCGGCTGCAAGCTCACCTCTTATTCCAAACACTGTCTTATGGACAATATCAGGCTCATAGAGTTTGTGAGGGGTTGATTTGATAAATTCCTCTGTGCTAGACTAAGAGAACCCTCAGGGCCTCTTCTCTACCTCCAGCAGTCTTAATTGTAGCTTTTTAAGATAACCATCCACTTTGGTGTGTCACCCAAAGGAATGAGAGGAGAGGTGAAAATTCTAGACCAGGAAAGAGGCAAAGGCAGTAACAAACAGGTTGAGACAGATGCTTTTGAGGAGTAGCTTGTCGGGCAGTTCAAATTCTTCTGGGTATGTGGCCAACATACCTAGCTTTCCAGAACTGGATGAAGAATCAACTGGAGCACATTCTTTGGGGAAAAAACAAAATGATCCCCTTGATGCTTTAGATTTTCTAGAATGATTTCCAAACATCTGCATTCCCAGTTGTTCTCCCCTCATTTTTTCAGTCATTTTCCCCCTGAATGCTCTCTTTGTCTCTTCCCACGCCCATTTTGACTATACTTTTTCTACACGGCTTACTCAGCCTGAAATTGTTCTCTCCCTGCCCTGTTCGTGTTTTCCTCGTTCCTATACATGCTCTATCATTTAAAAAAAATCCCTCCTTTGAAATCTGTTATGTGTATAATGGCCATACCGGTTCTGAAATTTTCCCCTCAGGAATGGAATAAAGGGAAAAACAGAAGTACAAAAGATGAAAGGAGCCTGGATCTGTTTCTCATCTTCCTTTGTGAGGCAAAGGGAAAGACAGAAAGCAGGCCCTCCCTCACTGCAAAAAAACCCTGCTAACCTTGGAGGGTTCCTTATCTCCCTTGATGGATCGAAGCCTCAATTATCTGTCTCAAGATATTAGACATTATTTAAAAATTGGTACCTTTTATCTATGCTCTACCCAATTAATATTGAGCATAATAAAGAAAAACAATGAGTTCCCATCGTGGCGCAGCAGAAACAAATCTGACTAGGAACCATGAAGTTACCCTTTCAACCCCTGGCCTCGCTTAGTGGATTAATGATCTGGCATTGCTGTGGCTGTGGTATAGCCCGGCAGCTGTAGCTCCGATTGGACCCCTAGCCTGGGAAACTCCATGTGCCACAGGTGTGGCCCTAAAAAGAAAAATAAAAAAATAAAAAAGAAAAACAATGAAATTACCCATATTCTTTGTTATTTAACTTTCTCTAATCTCTAATCTAGTTATTAATTTTTTGCTATCATTAAAATAGTGTAGTGTAAAATATCAACATATTGAAAGATTAAGAAAACTGTTGCAACTTTTAGTTAAACACAACAGCAGATATTTTAACATAGTAGAAATGTAAGCTTTTCTATGAAAATAACTGATCACAATATAGCTTTTCACACAAATAAGATGAAATTTATAACTGCAGCTTCTAGAGTCAAGCAAAACCACTTTGAGATTTAAATTATACAATATGTGGGATGTGATTGTAAGATTTTTTTAATCTTAACTTTTCTAGCAAGCATGAAAAAAATGCAGCTGCATTTTTTTTTTTTTTAACCACAGTAACATTGTAATCACTTGGTCTGTTGAAATGACAATCAAGAAGTCTTTTGTCTCTGTCTATAAATAAACTCTGTAGAAGGGCAGTGTATTTCTTCAAGCCTTTGAGGCCAGACTTGTTGCTCAAGAGATTTAGGTTACTGTTTAGTGAGGTTTTGTTAGTGTGATCATGAGGGCACAAGGGAAATTTTCAAAAACAGTTGGATTTTAAAATAGACAATGTGAATGTAGGTGGGAAGAGGCATAGACATCAAAAGACAAGAACTGGTACTATGTTTTAACAGCACAGTGGTAAAAGGTAGTAGGAAATGAATAATGAATATACATGTGAACTAATTCAACTCAGAGTGCCAAAACAGTACTCAAATTTCTCCATCTAAGGTGTCAAATAAAAAAAAATAAGGAATCCCTTTTTTTAATGCTTTGCCTAGTTTAATTAAAGTAAAAATAAATTTCATATTTTTTTTTCTTTTTCGGCCACACACCTGCAGCATATGGAATTTCCTGGGCCAGGGATCAAATCTGAGCCACAGCTGTGGTAATGCCATATCCCTAACCCACTGTACTACAGCAGGAACTCCTAGATCCATATTTTTTTATTTTTCTATTAAAAAAATTTATTGAAGTACAGTTGATTTACAATTTTGTGTTAATTTTTGCTGTATAGCAAAGTGATTCAGTTATGTGTGTGTGTGTGTGTGTGTGTGTGTGTGTGTGTGTGTGTGTGTATATATACATTCCTTTTCCTATTCTTTTCCATTATGGTATATCACAGGATATTGAATATATTTCCCTGAGCTATACAGTAGGACCTTGTTGTTTAGTCTATGAGAATCACTTACTTCTTTAGAAAAATAATGATTGCAAATACATAAATAAATAAACTCTAGTGGAGAAATTATATGAGCTCTATTTTGACTTGTGACTTGAAACTCTGCTTTTTGTTTTGTGCCATTTGGATAATAACAGTTCCTGTCACTTTATTAATTCATTCCCAGCAATGATAAATGAATTTAATACATCTCATTTAATCAATCCAACAACCCTTGCACAATAGACATAAGGATACCAAGATTTGGCGAGGTTAAGCAGTGTGCTGCACCTAAAGACATGAAACCAGGATTCAAACCTAGGTCTCACCAGATGCCAAAGCCCTTGACCTTCACCATTGCCCCACTGCCCTGTGTCGCTTCACTCTGTGTGTAGGCAGCTTGCAGGCAGTGAGAAGGACACAAAAATTTCTTTTGACCTTCAAACAGATGTGTACAGTACTTCGTGAGCTCACCAGTGAAAAACTAAACCAAAGCAAAAATATGAGAGCACTATAGTTTAAAAAAAAAAAACCTAAACAGAGCCAATGGATTTCAGAGCCTGAGCTTTGTCTGGTTTCTTTGATTGGTGATGAAATATGGTTGAACTTGTGAGGCTCGCAGATAAACTGAGACATTTGTGGGAGAAAATATGCAGAATATGATAATCCTTCGGACTGTTGTTCTTATAAAATATAGTCATCTCTCTCAGACAGCAACAACATTAGTCATGACTGACACATTCTTTTAAAAATATAGTAGAGTCCTTTTAAAGTTCCAAAATGTGTTACTCAGCACAGAAATAGAGTAACAGATGTTATAACCAAATCAAGGGCTCTTCTCAGACATTTTTTATGGACAGTAGATTGGTACAGAGGCACGTTAAAGCCTTTGAATAAGTGCTACATTCTCAGCCTAGAGGATTTGGTAGAAAATAACTTCTGAAATTGATGTTTCGATTTTTACCATTCAATTCAAATTGATGTTTCAAACAAGTGGCTTTCCAGTTAATGAATATGTTTACAGATACTTTAATTCCTGCTTAGTGCCCTGTTTCTACTTTATTCTCGAATTTATCACATTCCTGCAGTTATTTGCCTCCCCTCTCTCCCTCATTAGACTGTCAGCAGGCTGGAGATGCAGGCACCCTATGTGAGCCCTCTTTGTATTTCCAAAGCCTTGATGATGCCTAGCTAGTAACAAGTAGACACTTAAATTTTTGCTTTTTAAAACACATACATAGAACACAATTTCTCAGCCTAAGCACTACTGACATTTTGGGTCATATAATTCTTAATTATGGGGGCAGGGAGTTGTGCCATACACTGTAGGATCTATAACAGCATTCCTGACATCTACTCACTAAACAACAGTAGTCCTCACCCACCTACCCAAAATAACTCCAGACATTGCCAAATGTCCCCTTGGTGGGGGGAGATCACCCCCCCAGTTGAAAAGCATTAACATAGAAGAATGCACACACATGCACAGATAAAAATATGATGCTTTTAAATTATTAATTTATTTTTTCAAGTTTCTTTGAATAGGCACCAAGTACACAGAATGCAAAAATCAAAAGCAAGAAAGGGTACATAGTAAAAGATAAATCGCTCTCCCTTTCCTATCTCCCAACCAGTTTTCTGTGTATTATTCTAGATCTGAGATATTCAGTGGATGCCACTAGCTATATATGGCTATTGTGAACTTAAGATGTGGTTTGTTCTAATTGAGATAGGCTAAGTATAAAATACAAAATGGATTTGAATATTTAATGTAAAACAGTGTAAATATATCATTAATAATTGCTTTACATTTACATGTAAGAATGATACTATTTTTGATATATTGGGTAAAATAAAATATATACTTAAATTGAATCAATTTAATCAAAACTAATTTCACCTTTAGTAAAGCCATTTTACTAAGATTACTAGGAAATTTACAAATATTTATGCGACAAAAATTATATTTCTGTTGTACAGCACTTTAAAAGAAATGTTCTATGGGGTTATAAACATATATGTATATATAATGGTAAACGACACATATGCATTGTTTTATGCTTAGCATAAACATAGCATATAATACTTAGGAGACTCAATAGATACCTATTGATTAAATCAGCAAATATTTGATTATTATGTAGACATATACAGATGTGGGAGCTAAGTCCAAAATTTGTAGATACTTTATAGTTGGCCCTCCAGATGTGCTGTTCTCTGCATCAAATTTGCAACGTCTAGATTCAACCAACCTCAGATCATGTAGTACTCTAGTAATTACTGCTGAAAAAAATCCACATATAAGTGGACCCAAACAGTTCAAATCCATGTGTTCAAGGGTCAACCATATAAATATACACATCCATACATATTGTATACATGTATAGTTCTTTTAACACAGGACTGTCACATACTTCATTTTGTTTGATTCTCATAACATCATGAAATAAATATTTTATTACGATCCTCATTTATCTCATCTGTAAAATAGATAAAATAACAATATTGTGAAAATTAAGTGTATTAATATAAGTAAAAACCTTGGAACATTACCTATCAGATTACAATAACCATATATTGTTATCCTTCTCTTCTTTGTTATCATTATTGTTTTTATTGTTACTTTACCTTTTACTGAAGTATAGTTTATTACAATGTTGTGTTATTTTCAGGTGTACAGCACAGTGATTCATTTATATATCCATTCTTTTTCCGATTCTGTTCTGTTATGCATTATTACAAAGTATTGAGTATAATTCCCTGTGGTATACAGTAGGTCCTTGTTGGCTTTCTATAAAGTAGTGTATATATATTATCCTAAACGACTAATTTATCCCTCTCCTTCTTTCCCATCTGGTAACCACAGGTTTGTTTTCTATATCTATGGGCCTATTTCTGTTTTGAAAATAAGTTCATTTATGTCATTTTTTGTTTTGATTCCACATGTAAGTGATATCATATAATGTTTGTTTTTGGCTTACTTCACTTAGTCTGATCATTTCTAGGTCCATCCATGTTGCTGCAAATGGTGTTATTTCATTCTTTTTGTGGTTGAATAATATTCCATTGTATATATGTACCACATCTTCTTTATCCATTTGTCTCTTGACAGACATTTAGGTTGTTTTCATGTCTTGACTATTGTAAATAGTGCTGCTGTGAACATTGGGGTGCATGTATCTTTTCAAATTATAGTTTTCTTGGGTATATGCCCAGAAGTGGGATTGCTGGATCATATAGTAGTTCTATTTTCAGTTTTTTGAGGAACTTCAATCCTGTTCTCCATAGTGGTCATTCCCACCAACAGTGTAGGAGGGTTCCTTTTTCTCCACACCCTCTCCAGCATTTATTGTTTGTGGGCTTTTTGATCATGGCTGCTCTGACTGGTGTGAGGTGGAACCTCATTGTAGTTTTGATTTGCATTTCTCTAATAATTAGAAATGCTGATCATCTTTTCATGAACCTGTTGGTCATCTGTGTGTCTTCTTTGGAGAAATGTCTGTTTAGATCTTCTGCCCATTTTTTTGATTGAGTTTTTTGTTATTTTGATGTTAAACTGTATAAGCTGCATGTATATTTTGGAAGTTAATCCCTAGTTGGTAGCATAATTTGCAAATATTTTCTCCCAGTATATGGGTTGTCTTTTCATTTTGTTTATGGTTCCCTTTGATAAGCAAAAGTTTTTAAGTTTAATTAGGTCCCATTTGTTTGTTTGTTTGTTTGTTTTGTTTTTATTCCCATTACTCTAGGAGATGGGTCCAACAAGATATTGCTGCGATTTATGTCAGAGTATTCTGCCTAGGAGTTCCTGTTGTGGCTCAGTGGTTAACAAATCTGACTAATATCCATGAGAATGTGGGTTAGATCCCTGGCCTCTCTCAGTGGGTTAAGGATCCAGCATTGCCATGAGCTGTGGTGTAGTTTGCAGATGCGGCTCCGATCTGGCATTGCTGTAGCTGTAGCATAGGCTGGTAGCTGTAGCTCCAATTCAAACATTACCGTGGGAACATCCATATGCCATGGGTGTGGCCTTAAAAAGACCAAAAAAAAAAAAAAAGAATGTTCTGCTTATGTTTTCCTCTAGGAGTTTTATAGTATCCAGTCTTACATTTCGGTCTTTAATCCATTTTGAGTTTCTTTTTATAAATGATGTTAAAGATTGTTCTGATTTCATTCTTTTACATGTAGCTGTCCAGTTTTCAGTTTTCCAAGCACCACTTACTGAAGAAACTCTTTTCTCCATTATGTGTTCTTGCATCCTTTATTGTAGATTAATTGATTATAGGTGTGTGGGTTTATTTCTAGGCTTTCTATTCTGTTCCATTGATCTATACTTCTGTTTTTGTGCCAGCACCTTACTGTTTTGATGATTGTAGCTTTGTAGTGTAGTCTGAATCAGGGAGCCTGATTCCTCCAGTTCCATTTTTCTTTCTTAAGATTGCTCTGGATATTCAGGATCTTTTATGTTTCCATACAAATTTTAAAATGTTTTGTTCTAGTTTTATCAGAAGGGCTGTTGGTGGAGTTCCCATTGTGGCTCAGTGGCAAAGAACCTGACTAGTATCCATGAGGACGAAGTGTGATCCCTTACCTTGCTTGGTGGGTTAAGGATCCATCATTGCTGTGAGCCATGGTGTAGGTCACAGACACATCTCGGATCCCATATTGCTGTGGCTGTGGTGTAGGCCAGCAGCTGCTGCTCCAATTCAACCCCTGGCCTGGGAACTTTTATATGCCACAGGGTGTGGTGCTAAAAAGAAAAAAAGAAAGAAAAAGAAATGCCATTGGTAATTTGATAGGGATCGGATTGAATCTGTAGTTTGCCTATTTTTTTTTTTTTTAAGATGAGGAAACCAAATATCAGAGAGGATAATGTCCCTAAGTTACACATCTGGCAACAAAATTGGAACTTGTACTTGGACAAAAAATTCATGCGCTCATCTCCATCACATGCTGCCTGATGATACTCATTTAAAAACACATGAAAGAAAACACATAGTTTCTAGATCTTGTTTTTAAATTCCATTACCTTATAAAAGGGATCAGAATAGTACCTATTTCTAGCTGAGATTAGGGAAATACAAGCCTGAAATATTTTGATATGCCAGACAGTAAGGAAGTGCTCAAAAACTGTAGGTATATAGAGCTTTGTGTAAATTTCTGAAACTTTTAGGTAACTTTCCAATAATTCCAATTATTTCAAAATATGAAATCTAAAAAATAATGAAAAACAAAGGGGAAAACTTGTTTGGAATGTCAAAACACATATCTAAGTAATTTATGGGCTAAAGAAGATACAATGGAAGTTGATATATAGGGTTGAATGAAGTGAATTTACTTATCCAAGTGTGTGGGATACAGCTATGGTGGTATTAGTAGGGTTCTTTTGAGGTTGATGTGAAGGTGAATCTCTCAGAATGTAATTGGCACTTTTATAAAAGAGATCCCACCAAACTCCCTAGTCCCTTCTGTCACATGAGGATACAATAAGAAGTCTGCTGTCCAGAGAGAGCTGTCACCCTGATCTTAGACTTCCAGCCTCCAGAACTGTGAGCAATAAATTTCTGCCATTTATAAGCCACCCAGTCTGTGATATTTTGTTATAATAGCCTGAAGAAACTAAGATACATGATCTTGTTCTTAAGGTTTCAGAAACATATAGAGAGAACTTTTACTTGTCCTTAGGAGACAGAGAATGATATGGGTAAAGACAACATTGGGGAGTTCCTGTTGTGGCGCAGCAGCAACAAAGACAACTAGTATCCATGAGGATGAGGGTTTGATCCCTGGCCTCCCTAGCCTGGGAATCTGCATATGCCACAGGTGTGGCCCTAAAAAGCAAAAAAAAAAAAAAAAAAGTAAAAAGAAAACATTGAAATTCCCTGATTTACACACAAGCTTCAATTCTTCTCAGTCATTAATGATTTTACTAAGTCTTCTAAGAAATAACAAAATGATGGCTCACAATGTGATCCTCTGCTTTACCCCCAAACCACTCTTAATGGACATGCTGATGATTAGTGAAATGGCTAAACAGTTAGCAACACTGAGAGAGTAGAAACGAAATGCTTGTATAATCCCTTAGAAGGACAATCAGCCACCAAATAATTAAGGCTTCACTATGCAATAGATGTAAATTATACCTAACAAATCCCTTCTGCTCAGCCCTTTCATTATATCATACAAAATGGGTTGCATAGAGGGAGTCTTTCCACAAATAATTCACAGTAGAGGATGCTGAAGTTTCAATGGGGACTCTAAATGAATTAAATGGTCTAAATACAGAGGAGAGAAAAAGATAATTAGAAAGATGCTCACTGGTTGGCCATTACTGAAGTCTCTAATACCTCTTGAGAGACTCCCTTTATGTTATCCTTATTCCCATAGGGAAATGCTAACAAATCAAATGACTAACTGCATCCACAGAAGGCATTTTATAATCATGCAAGTGTCCCTAAATGGCAACTTCAGTGAAATAAATCAAAGCTTTTTACCTCACAGCATCGAGACTCTTTTTCTTAATGAGCAAGTCTGCCTATTGGATCTTTACAGCTAGTTCTCCCACTTCAAATCTCTGAAGACATGAAATGTGCATTATAACATTGCGTGTAACCCTTATCTAATTTTCCAGTTAGTTTATTTTAGCCCAGTAACAATTTCCTACTACATTTTCTAAAATTTTTGCTTTAAATGTATTCAAAATATTTGTGTGTTATGTGTGCGTGTGTGTGTAGAGGTGATGGATCAGGAAGTTGGAAAAATAGAGTTACCTTAACTTCTATTTACTCTGACAGTTGTTTATATTTAAGATCCCAAAGTTTATGAGAAGAAATCAACATTGTCCCTTTGATGTTCTTTTTTTATATCAAGATTCATGTCTTTTGTGTTTAAATGCAATTGCCAATTTAGATAAAATTTATTTTATAGATACCATAGTATCTGAAAATATTTCATTTTCTCATTAAACTATTACATATTTTAATTTATAATTTTAGTTATATTATTTTTACCTTTTTTGGCTGCACCTGTGGCACAAATTCCCAAGCCAGGGATCAAACTCATGCTGCAACAACAACCTGAGCCACTGCAATGACAACACCCAATCCTTAATCTTCTGCACCACAAGAAAACTCCCATAATTTTATTTTTAAATGAGATTCCTTGATTTAAAGTGTTATACACTTTTAGAGTATAATTAGTTATATCCAAACTATGAGAATCAGCATCATTGACAAAATTCAACATAAACAGTGAAGTGATTTGTATATTTTAGACACTTGGTTTGACTCCTAATTATTTAAATTATAGGAGTTTTAAGTTGACCTAATTATTTACCTTTCGAAATTATTTCCTTTGCTATATCCAGCTTTACTTATTTTTTTCTTAAGAATTGATCATTGTTATATTATCTGTCCTTTTCCCTTAGCCAACTCAACATAAAAATCCAACAAAATTTAATGAGTTAATTATTCATCTTGCCTAGAGTAGGGAAAATTTCATGTAGTTCAGTTCTAGAAACTCCATTATAAAATAGAAAACCATAAAGAGTCTGCATGCTCAAATTGGGGGTTAAAATTTTATAATTTAACTTCTATTAAAGTTAGTATTTTAAAAAGTAAATTTTAAATGTGATTTATGGTGAAGTTCTCTGGTGGCTCAGCAGGTTAAGGATCTGGTGTTGTCATTGCTATGGCTTAGATTTGATCCCTGACCCAGGAATTTCTGCATGCCTTGGGCATGGCCCCCCAAAAATGTATTATAAATATCTAAAAATGTTAAACCAGTAAAACCTGGCTCTGAATTATGCAATTTTAGATTTGACCTGTGGAAAAGCCTTTGTCAATTTATCTTATTTTACAAATGAAATAACTGAGGTACAAAAAAGTGAAGTGACTCTTTTCAAAGCTATACAATTATATGGTGGTAAGGATGGGGCTAGAAACCAAGATACCAGACTCCCAGCTTGATCCACATTGTAGTGCCACATACTGACTCCCTGATATGAGTAGTATATATTTATACTCCAAAAATCCATTATCCTCAAAACAAAAATGGAAGAATAAATAAATAACTAGATACTGATTTATTATAGAGATAGCATATAAAACATAATTATTTACCTAGTCAACCCCAGTATGTTAATAAAGCATATTAGACAGCAGTGATTTTGGTTATGGCCGTCTTAAAATTTAAAACTACTTTATAAATTTCTCTTCAGTAATTTTCTAGGAGCAAGATTTTTTGCTGAAAAACAATTTTTTTCAGTCACTAATTTTCAAAATAGAGCCTTCGAAACATCTTAGAGGAGTCAATAATATTTATTAAGCACCTTTAATTGTTGGGCCAGAGACTGTCTTAGGCAGTGGGGATGCAGTGGTTAAATGAGACAAAGAGAGTGTTCTTGGGGAGCTAGTATTCTAAGGTGTGTGCATGCATGTGTACTTACATATGCATGTGTGTGTGCATGTGTGGTGGTGGTGGGGCAAACAAACAAAAGGAAAGAAAATATCACAGAGTGATAAGGGCTATGAAGAATAAACAATGATGTAGTAGAGAAATGTTACATCCTACTTTAGATTGAGTGGTCAATAAAGGTTTCCAGAGGAACTGAGTCCTAAACAAAAGAAGGGTTGGTCAGAAAATACCTGGTGAAAAGCATCCCTAGCCAAAAAAAAAAAAAAAAAAAAAACGGTGCAAGGGGTTTAAATTGGAGATAAGGTTGGCCCCACCAAGAAACAGTGAAAGAAGGAAAATAATGACAATTAGTGCACAAAGAAATAAAACAGAGACTAGAAAAGCAATAAAGAAAAACTGAAAGTTATATCTTTGAAAAGAACAAAATTGACAAACCTTAAGCTGGATTGACAAGGCAAAAAGAGAGAGAAAACTCATATTACTAAAATAAAGACAAATGGGATCTCGATTCTGTAGAGATAAAAGGGATGATGAGAGTGTTGTGAACAACAGAATAGCCAGCAAATTGGATAACCTAGATGAAATGGATGCATTCCTGGAAACACAAACACAGACTGATGATGAATGCTTGCCAGAAGGTTTTCAACTGACTTTGCCCAGAACCAACAGAGGAATCACTACTGATGGTTGCTATATTCCTTTGAAATAATAAGACTTGGAAGTAAAAATTTCACCTTGATCCAAGGCTGCAGAATAGATGTGTTAGCAGGCAAGAAAACAACTTCAATCTCAGTGTATACATCCATCGGAGTTCTGAGTGACCAGGTACATTGCAAAGAGCAGTAATATTTTGAAAATTGTTTTTTTTTCTGTTCAGTAGTTCTCAGCAGTGGGCTTAACGTATTCGAGAAACCATGTTGTAAACAGATGTGCTGTCACCCAGGCTTTGTTGTTCCATTTATAGAGCACAGACAGAGTAGGTTTATCATTCTTAAAGGCCCTATGATTTTCAGAATGGTAAATGAGCATTGGTTTCAACCTAAAGTCACCAGCTGCATTAGCCCCTAAGAGGAGAGTCAGCCTGTCCTTTGAAGTTTGAAGCCAGGCAATGACTTCTCTTTAGATGTGAAAGTTCTAGATAGCATCTTCTTCCAACATAAGTCTGTTTTATCTAATTGAAAATCAGTTGAATGTAGCCATCTATGAATTATCTTTTACATCTTCTGGATAACTTGCTGCAGCCTCTACATCAGCACTTGCTCTTTTACCCTGCACTTTGATGTTAGGGAGATTTTTTTTTTCCTTAAACCTCATGAACTGATAAATTCTGCCAGCTTCAGACTTTTCTTCTGCAGCTTCATCACCTCTATCCACCTTCAAAGATTTGAAAAGAGTTAGGAACTTGCTTTGGTTTAGGCTTTAGCATAAGGGAATGTTGTGGTTGGTTTGATCTTCTACCCAGATTACTACAATTTTTCCATATCAGCAAAAAGGTTGTTTTGCTTTCCTATTATTTGTGTGTTCACAGAAATAGTACTTTTAATTTCCCTCAAGAACTCTTCCTTTAGGCAAGAATATAAAATGGGGAAAAGACAGTCTCTTCAGTAAGCAGTGCTGGGAAACCTGGACAGTTGCTTGTAAATCAGTGAAACCATCACACCATGCACAAAAATAAACTCAAAATGGCTTAAAGATTTAAATATAGACATGATACCATAAAACTCTTAGATGAGAACATAGGCAAAACATTCTCTGGCATAAACTACATAAATCTTTTCTTATGTCATTTTCCCAAGGCAATAGAAATAAAAAACAAAAATAAACAAATGGGGCCTAATCAAACTTACAAGCTTTTGCACAAAAAAGGAAACCATAAAAAAAAAGACAACCTATAGAATGGGGAAGATATTTGCAAATGATGAAACTGACAAGGGCTTCATTTCAAAAACATACAAATTCATACAACTCAACAAGAAAATGAATAACCCCATTGAAAAATAGGCAGAAGACCTAAATAGACATTTATCCAAAGAGCACATATTGAAAAGATGCTCAACATCACTAATTGTTAGAGAAATGCAAATCAAAACTACAATGAGTTTCCACCTCACACCAGTCAGAATAGCCATCATTAATAAGTCCACAAATAGCAAATGCTGGAGAGGGTGTGGAGAAAAGAGAACCTTCCTACACTGTTGGTTGGAATGTAAATTGTACAACCACTATGGAAAACAATATGGAGGTCGTGCAAACTAAAACTAAATATAGAACTACCACATGATCCATTAATCTCACTCTTGGGCATATATCCAGACAAAACGATAATTCAAAACGATACATGAACTTCTATGTTCATAGAAGCACTTTTCACAATAGCCAAGACATCAAAATAACCTAAATGTCCATCAACAGATGAGTGGATTAAGAAGATATGTTATATACACAATGGAATTTGACTCAGCCATAAAAAAAGAACTAAATAATGCCATGTGCAGCAACATGGATGGAACTAGAGATTCTCATACTAAATGAAGTAGGTCAGAAAGAGACAGATATCGTATGATATCACTTACATGTGGAATCTAAAATATGGCACAATGAACCTATCTACAAAACAGACTCAGACATAGAGAACAGACTTGCAATTGCTGAGGGGAGCTGGGAGGAAGTGGGGTAGAATAGGGGCTTTAAGTTAATAGATGCAAACAATTACATTTAGAGTAGATGGACAATAAGATCCTACTGTATAGCACAGGGAACTATATCTGATCTCCTGGGATAGACCATGATGGAAAGTAATATTTTTAAAAAGGAATGTGTATATATGTATGACTGAGTCACTTTGCTGTACAGAAGAAATTGGCACAACATTGTAGATCAACTATAATTTCATTAATAAAATCAAGTTTTTAAAAAGTGGCCAAAAATATAGCCTTTTCCTTAACATATATAACTTGGCTAAAACTGTTCTATGCAAGAGACCTAGCTTTTGGCTTGTCTTGGCTTTCTATGTGATTTCCTCACTAAGCTTAATCATTTCGAGCTTTTGATTTAAAGTGAGTGATATGAACTCTTCTTTTCACTTGAACACTTAAACCCCATTGAAGCATTATTAATTAGCCTAGTTTCAATGTTGTTGTGCCTCAGGAAATAAGGAAGCCTGAGGAGAGAGAGACAAGGGAGCAGCCGGTCAGTGGAATAGTCAGAATATACACAACGTTTATTATTTGCCATCTTATATGAGTGCTGTTTGTGGTGCCCCCAAACAATTACAGGTTAGTAACATCAAAGATCACTGATAAGAGATTATCATAACAAGTATGAAAATTAGGAAAAAAATTTGAAATGTGAGAATTACCAAAATGTGACAGAGACACAAAATGAGCAAATGCCATTGCCAATAGATTTGCTGGATGCAGGGCTGCCAAGGTGTCTTTGAAACACAATCAAGCAACAGGCAGTTAAACGAGGTATGTGTGCACCAAGAATAACCCCATTATCACTTTTGAGAAGACAGTGAGCTTTTACTAATCTGACTGCATAACCATCATAATTCATAGACTGAAATTCAATTTACATTGGTATTATCCATTTTTTTAAAGAATACTTTAGAAATTAAACATATAAATCTGACTTCAAAGGGCATTGTAAAATATTTACCTTTACAGTCAGTCCTATACAGACAATTATATTCTGGCAGTTGCCTCTAAAACTGGCCAGACTCAATAATCATTTGTTGAAAGTATGAAGATTTTAAATTGTAGTCACAAATTGGCTTAATCCATTAACAAAGCAATATGTCTTCTGTGATCCTCTACTAGATTGATTCTAGTTACCGTGTGAACTTTATAAAATTATAAAATTATGTTTTAGAGAATTAATTTATAAATTAGTTTTTCCTGTACATCTAAATGCCTCAGGAAGTCTGAATTAGTGATGCTTCTCTTGATAAAAATATGGAAAATTTAAGAGCAGAACAGTAAGAGTCTATTGGCTGTTTCACAAGTAATTCTTTTTTAATTTCTTTTTACCTTTTGACCCCCTTCCGCTACCTCTGTCAACCATCAGCCTGTTCTCTGTATCTAAGTGCTGTTTTGTTTATTTTTTAGATTCCACATCATATGGTATTTGTCTCTTTCTGACTTCACTTAGCATAATGCCCTCAAGATCCATCTATAATGTTGTAAATGGCAAGATTTCATTTCTTATTTTTAAATTTTTTGTAGCTAAATAATAGTTATTATATTTATTTGTTTATAGCTAAGTAACATGTATATACACACACCAGGACTTCTTTATCCATTCATCCACCAACAGACAGTTAAGTTGTTTCCATATCTTGGCTGTTGCAAATAATGCTGCAATGAACATGGAGGTGTATAGCTTTTTGAATTAGTGTTTTCATTTTATTTGGGTAAATACCCAGAGGTAAAATTGCTGAACTATACGGCAGTTCTATTTTTAATTTTGTGAGGAACCTCCCTACTGTTTTTCAAAATGGCTGCACCAATTTACATTTATCCCAACAGAGTACAAGGGTTACCTTTTCTCCACATCCTTGCCAACCAACATTTGTTATTTCTTGTCTTTTTTTGATAACACCCTTTCTAACAGATACGAGGAAACAGCTCCCTGTGGTTTTGATTTTCATTTCCCTGGTGATTAATGATGTTGAGTATCTTTTCATAGGCATTTAGTGTGCTCTTTGGAAAAATGTCTATGTAGATATTCTGCATATTTTAATCAGATTATGTTGTTATCTGTTAGTTTTGCTATTGAGTTGTATGAGTCTTTATATCTTCTGAATTTTAGCTTGCAAATCAGGCGATTTGCAAATATTTTCTCCAAGTCAATAGGTTGCATATTCATTTTGTTAATGGTTTCCTTTGCTGTGTACAACCTTGTTAGTATGATGTAATTCCACTTATTGACTTTTGCTTTTGTGGCTTTCAGTATCAGATTTTTTTTTAAAAAAGCATCACCAAGGGCTGTGTCCAGGAGCTTAGTATTTAGTACCTATATTCTCTTCTAGGAATTTTATAGTTCAGGTTTTACATGCAAGTTTTTAACCATTTTGAGTTAATTTTTGTGTATAGTGTAAGATAATGGTCCAGCTTTATTCTTTTGCATGGGACTGTCCAGTTTTCCCCACAACATATATTGAAGAGACTGTCCTTTCCCCATTGTATGTGCTTGGTTCTTTTATCATAAATCAATGGCCTATATATTCCTGGGTCTATTTCTGGGATCTCTATTTTGTCCCATTAAGCTATATATCTCATTTCCCCCCCAGTACCATACCGTTGATACTCTAGCTTTGTAATATAGTTTGAAATCAGGAAGTGTGATGTCTTTAGCATTGTTCTTCTTTTTTCAAGACTACTTTAGAAATTCAGGGTTTGGTGTTTTTGTTTTTGTTTTTTTGTTTTTGTGGTTCCGTACAAGTTTTAGGATTGTTTCTTCTATTTCTCTAAAACATGTTATTGGAATTTTGGCAGGAGCTGGATTGAATTTGTAGATTGCTTTGGGTAGCATGGACGTTTTAATAATATTGATTTTTTTGAGCTATGAGTGTGGGGTATCTTTCCATTTATTTGTGTCCTCTGCAGTTTCTTCCATTAATGTCTTATAGTTTTCAATATATAAGCTTTTCACCTTCTTGGTTAAATTTGTTCCTGGGAATTTTATTCTTTTTGATGTAATTTTAGATAGGATTGTTTATTTCTCTCTTGTTAGTTTGTTATTAGTACACAGAAACAGCAAATTTTTGCGTATTGATTTTGTATCATGCAACTTCACTGAATTTGTTTATGAACTCTACTAATTTTTTGATGGAGGATTTTTATGGTATTTAGGATTTTTCTTTCTTGTAATGTTATGTCACCTGCAAATAACAACAGGTTTAAGTTCTTCCTTTCCAATTTGAATGTATTTTATTTCTTTTTCTCACCTAATTGCTCCGGGTAGGACTTCCAATATCATGTTAAAAGAATTGGTGACAGTGGGCATTTTTATCTTGTTTCTGATTTTAGAGGAAAGACTTTTAGCTTTTCACTACTGATTATGATGTTAGCTGTGGTTTTGTCATGTACAGCCTTTATTTATTTATTTATTTTTATGGCCTCACTAGCAGCTTATGGAAGTTCCTAGGCTAGGGATTGAACCTGTGCCTCCACAGCAACCCAAGCTACTGCAGTCAAATCCTTAACCCATTATGCCACAGCAGGAACTCATGTATGGCCTTATCATGTTGAGGTACATTCCCACTTTGTTGAGAGTTTTTTGTCATACATTGGTGTTGAATTTTGTCAAATGCATTTGAGGTGATCATATGATTTTTATCCTTCATTTTGTTAATGTGGTGTATCACTTTGAACTGCACTGCAGATATTGAATGATTCTTGCATCCCTGGAAAAAATCCCTTTTGATCACGGTGTATGATCTTTTTAATGTATTGTTGAATTTGGTTTGCTAATATTTTGTTAAGGATTTTTAATCTATGTTCATCAATGACATTGGCCCAAAATTTTCTTTTCTTGCTGTGTCCTGTCTGGTATTGGTATCAGGGTAACTCTGGCCTCATAAAATGAATTTTGAAGAGTCCTCTCCTCTTTTGTTTTTGGAAGAATTTGTAAAAAATATATATATTGCAAAAAGAAAAAAATGGGAGTTCCTGTCATGGCTCAGTGGTTAATAAATCCAACTAGGAACCATGAGTTTGCGGGTTTGATCCCTGGCCTTGCTCAGTGGGTTAAGGATATGGCGTTGCCGTGAGTTGCGCTATAGGTCACAGATGTGGCTATGATCCTGCGTTGCTGTGGCTCTGGTGTAGGCTGGCAGCTACAGCTCCGATTAGACTCCTAGCCCAGGAACTTCCATATGCTGTGGGTGCGGCCCTAGAAAAGATAAAAAGACCAAAAATAAAAATAAAGTATTGCTATTAATTCTTCTTTGAATGTTTGGTAGAATTCACAAGTGAAATGTTTGACTTTTGTTTTTTGGGAAGCTTTTGATTACTGATTTAATCTTCTTACTGGCTAATCAGCCTGTTCAGATTTTCTGTTTCACCATGATTCAGTCTTGGTAGGTTATATGTTTCTAGGAATTTTTCCATTCCTTCTAGGTTGTCCAGTTTGTTGGCATATGATTGTTCATTGTAGTCTCTTATGGCCCTTGCATTTGTGTGATAGCAGTTGTAATATCTCCTCTTGCATTTCTCATTTTATTTAATTCAATCCTCTTTTTTCCTTTTTGAATCTTAACATATGGAAATCAAAAAAGAAAAAGAGTTCAAGCTGACTAATTTCAGCAGTAGCACAGTGACAAGAGATTCTAGGAATTCCTAGAGCTTGGACCCACCCTAAAGTTGTTTCTTTGCTCCTATCTATTGAAGTTGTCTTACAAATGTACCATTAAATTTGTGATTCATCTTTCCAAAGAATTCTTCCTGTTTGCTTACTTTAGGCAGAGTTCATTTTGTTGTTTGCAGCAATACTTGCATTCATAATTTTCCGTATTTTGGAATATTTTCCTAGGATAAATTTGATAGCATTGAGATTATTGAGTAAAATTTCTTGATGGTTTTCTGATCTTTGATACAAATACCTTTTATTATGATTCCAGAGGCCAAACTAAACAGAAAAGCTCTGATTACTTCAAGTTATATGAGTGTATAACCACAGGAAAAAGGGTAAAAGCAATTGCTTTCATTACAACGTATCCATTTATAACAGGAAAATGAATTCCTTTTTTTATTCATATGCCTTTCTGTCCAATAAGCAGCTATTGTTGTTGTTGTTGTTCTAATGAAATAATTGTAACTAGGTCCATTAGCAAAGATAACTTGCCAACCATAAACTTAAGACAGCAGCGTCACACCAAAGACAGACTCGTACGTGTGCATGCAGGTGTGATATAGCTGTGTGGGAGAGATGGAAGGGATATGGAAAGGGAGGGATGTGGGGGGGGATGATAGAAAAGAGAAATAATGGAGATGATTAGGCCATTGGTGCTTTGACTAGCTCACGTCTCAAGGATGCATGAAACAAAGATTTCAGTTGTAAGACTGATTGCTGTTAGTGATTCTTTCTCTACCGTTTCTTTTTTTTTTATTTTTTATTTTTTGTCTCTTTAGGGCTGCATCTGCGCCATACGGAAGTTTCTAGGCTAGGGGTCATATTGGAGATGTAACTGCTGGCCTATACCACAGCCACAGCCACACAGGATCTGAGCTGTTTCTGTGACCTACACCACAGCTCACAGCAACACGGGATCCTTAACCCACTGAGTGAGGTCCGGGATCGAACCTGTGTCCTCATGGATACTAGTCTGATTCGTTACCACTGAGCCACCAGGGGAACTCCCCTTCTCTATGGTTTCCAACCTAAACTGTAGTTCCTTTTATAAATTTTAGAAGAGTCATTCCTGTTATTGTGTATTTTAATTCATCAGTCTGCTTTGGAGGTCCAGTTACCAAAAATGAATACAGTTGTTGGTCTTAATAAACATTTGTTTAAAATCTATTCTAATTCCATTCAATTTAACTTTGTCTGGGAACTTCTGTTAAACACTGTGACAAATGCCTAAGAGTGGTTGGGGAAAAACAGCCAGACTAGGTTTGACTCTGGTCATTTTATTATTTCTTTGTAGCCTTGCCCCTCCAAATAAAAAAAGACTAAACAGTTTGTCTTTGAATTGTTGAGAATCTTACTTTTGGATCATTTGAATTACATATAATTCATTGTCCAAGGGAGAATTTTATGGCATGGGAGGTTTAACTTACTTATTCAAATAAAATTAATGAAGTCTGTGTTAAATGAAAAACATATTTATTTCTTTCCATGAGGGTCAGAACAACCACATTCTAAAGTCATTATCAATGCTGCTTGGTTTAAAGAGTTACACCTCTTTCATAATTTTTAAGATAAAACTCTTTAATTTACTTGGAAAGAAAAAAAATACATTTTTTAATGTAGGCTTTGAGATTCATATTTCTTTTGAGATTTAACTCAAGATTTGACACATTAAATATGTTAAAGGATAATAAACACATGACACTTGCAAGTTTTAAATTGGACTTTACAAAATCTTCAATTTTTTTATACATTGTTTCTGTTGCATCAAATCTGAAAACAAAGAATCTTCGCCGTTTATTCATGCAATAGACATTCAAATAAGGCATTTATTGAGCACCTGCTATATATTAGCCAGTGAATAAAGCAGAGAATAAAAGAACTGTCCTACTCTTGTGGTGCTTACAATCTAGTAAAGGATGGCATTAAAAAAATATAAAACAGGAGTTCCCTTGTGACTCAGCAGGTTGAGAATCTGGCATTGTCATTGCAGTGGCTCAGCTCACTACTGTAGCACAAGTTTGATCCCTGGCCTGGTAACTTCCGCATGTCACGAGTGCAGCCCCCTAAATAAATAAATAAAAATAAAAAATATAAATTTATTATAAATCAGGTGATAAATGCTATAAAGAGAAAATACAGCATAACAAGGAGATAATAACAGCAGAGGTGACTATGGTATTGTATATAGCTTTTTCAGGATCTTCATTGATACATTTCACAGCCTCTTTCTGGAGATCAACATAATTTAAGGCTCATGCTAATAATTCTAATGCCCATGTCCTTCAAAGAATCAACCATATCTAATATTTAATGCACATACACACACACACACACACACACACACACATATCTTAGAAAAGACAGTTTTTTATGTTTGACCTGAAGATGAATTATATATCTATGGACAATGTTATTTGGTAATATATGAATTATGAAATGAGGTTAACTAAACATTGTTTACTTTTTGAGATACTGAAAGTCTTTTATTTATTTATAAGCAAATTGTATTTTTAAAGCTCATTTGTACATATGCATTTGGATCCCTGAAACAGCATTAACTATAAGGATATATGCCCAAGCTTATTTTTTAGCTGAAATACAATTTATTGAAATTGTAGAAAATAATAGTCTCCAATTATAGTACTGAGTAAAGTGGAAAATCTGTATAAGAGAATCAGGTTCTTTTTCTTGAAGGATGATTCTGTAGAAAACCATGTTCAGTAAGAGGAAAACAGAGAGAAAACAAAGGTAACACTGAGGGGACTAAGGGCCATGAAATCTTTAGAGGTTGCCGGGATTGACTTTTTTGTTGTTGTTCCTTTTTTTTTTTTTTTTTTTTTTTTTTTGCTTTTTGGGTCTGCATTCACAGCATATGGAGGTTCCTAGGCTAGGGGTCGAATCGGAGCTATAGATGCTGGCCTACAACCCAAAAACCTCATGGTTCCTAGTCAGATTCTTTTCTGTTGCGCCAGGGTGGGAACTCCTGGGATTGATTTTTTTAAAACATATAATTGTATTTTATTGTTTTGGTTTTTTGTTTTTGTTTAGTCTTTTTAGGGTTGCACCTGCAGTATATGGAAGTTCCAGCCTAGGGGTCAAATCGAGCTGTAGCTGCCAGCCTACACCACAGCCATAGCAACACCAGATGCAAGCTGTGTCCGCAACCTACACCACAGCTCATGGCAATGCCGGATCCTTAACTCACTAAGCAAGGCCAGGGATTAAACCCATGTCCTCATGGATGCTAGTGCAGTTTGTTACCTCTAAGCCACAATGGGAACTCCTGCATTGCTGATTTTTAAAGGCATTTCTCAGTATGAGTTGTATAACAGGAAAAATAAATAAGGAAAGGGTTTTAGAATAA